>NW_017100263.1:2359614-2374616 GCF_001263275.1 Habropoda laboriosa | reverse complement strand
ATGAATTTCAAATCTATAAAAAATTAGCAGCAGATTTAATATTGATGAAAAGTGGGAGGTGATTCCAAACTTTTGGCCGGTAATGTAGGTTGATGCATATAAAGCATTTTTGATCACATTTTGTTTCTTCAAAATATAACGTATTTAACGCTATACTACCATCCGTAACTAACAATAAGATGTCTTGTCTAATAATTCTTCGTTTTTCATGGTGTTTTGAAATATTTGGAGCTCCGCATGTTTTTCACCTTTTAAGCAAAATTAGAATGTCCCATGTGCTTCATGGTGTTCTACAAATATGTAGCCTAATTTATTCATCCTATTTATTTTATAAATGATTTTAGATTAAGAAACTTTATTTTTTCGGATGTTCAAAAATATCAGAACAATTAATCTAAATGGCAATACAAACATGAGTCTTTAAAACGTTATCACAGACGTGTAGTCTCTTAGACTACAGTCTCATAAAAATAAATCTAACATAGCTGTTTTATTTTATTATTTTATTTAGGCTTTTTTACAATATTTTATAAAAATAGTATGTTTATAATGTTATAGGGCTGCTTATGCAATTATAGCACATCAAAATGTGCAAATACATGAGAGTGATGTGATCTCTTGATATGTGCAAACAAGAACGCTGATCCATAGTTGAATGTAACATAGTATAGTCAGTAAGGTTGTAACGTTACTCTCATGTATTTTGCATACTTTAATATGTTACAATTGCATAAACATCCGCACTCCAGAAATAACCGATTTCGTCGATTTCGGAGTCACAGTGGTGAATGCGCTAAACATTTTGATAATTAATATTACTAATATATGAGAAACATCTCAAAACACTGGCAAAATGTATGGTACCTTCTACAATACATGCTCACAGACTCTATTCTGTACAAACTGAGAGAAAACTGTGCATCTAATAATTATTCTTATACGGTAAGAAATAAAAAATAAAAAAGACACGTACCACTTATTTTGGTCTATCGTTCACATACACAAATTTACACGAAAATCGATGAACGAATTTTCAATTTTAATACACTATTTAAACAAATTATTTCTTTAAAAACTTTATGTCGTTGGATTCCCCATTGAAAAATTTAACAGAAAAGTTGTTTTTCTGAGTCCTCTAATTCTCGAGATATTTCAGTAAATTTGTTTTGAACCCTCAACTTTGAGAGTTGTTCTCACCCCTTCGATATAGGCAAATAGATACTGATGGAAAAACATACGTGTCAGATATTTTTCCGCAAACTACTTTTCATGTAAATTTCATCAAAATTGGCGTGTGTTCGATATGTTCCCTTGTACGTCGATCTGAAAATACTTGAATTGTGCTTTTCTCAATTTTTTCTGCACGAACTGGCGCGATCAGGATAAACTCGGCGATTCAATAACGTGTTGCGTTACAAGAAACAGCGAATCGAACCAATTGGTTTAGGTTAGCTATCCTCGAATGTTTATTTATAGTATTTCGTTTATGCGCATGGCCACTCGAGTCTTTCGAGTGTCGACGTAATGAAATCAGAAAGCGAATATTGATGCTTCAATCCGAAGTTTAATGCTGTTAATATTAAAATTTCGAATGCTCTCGTGCGCACAACTGTTTCGCAGCAGTTCAACTATATACTTCAAAATACAAAAGTGTTTGAAAATAAAATATAAATTCTAAAAAACAAAAAAGGCGTAAGAATTTGTCTGTAAAGTTCTAATTAATTGATAAATAAAATCTAGAAAAAGAACGAGCAAAGTTCCTGAGACAGGAAAAGACTAGATACTACTTTTTTTTAAATAAAAATAGAAACGTATGATTAGACATAGTATGTTTTCAAAGACATTCAAAAAATTTCCATTTTCTCAAAGAAAACGAAAAGCAGACAAATGCTTCCAAGATATTGAAAAAGTGGTAACACCAATTTTTTACCTTTTGCCAGTTAACACGCAAAGAAAGCCAGGCATTAGCCGGATGGTGCACATAAAATAAGTCCGAAATGTAAAATACAATTTTACAGATTTTTTTGATAATAATATATCGTACAATGTACAATTTTTTAACTTTTAAAACTTTTCATTTTTAACGATTTAAACGTTTATCAGTATTTTTATCTCTGCATGAAATATTATTTTAAATCTGTATTTTGCGTTTGAGGTCGGTTTTATGTACACCACTCAGAATATCATTAGAGCCTTTTATAGTAACAAAAATTTGTTGTACTACAACGTAACGAAACAGTAGACAAATGATATTCCACTAACCAGAAGTGTCACGGAACCAGCCACCGGCTAGAAATCTCTGTGCCCCGCGTGCATACTCATAACGGTGAAGGTTGATGAGATGTACTGAAAGAATTTCGATTTTTCTCGATACTGCGAGAAGAAGGTCGGTTAATCGATTCTAAGCAGTTCGATTGCGCAACGTCCGCGTGGATTCTTTCTTGCTCCGCTTATCGCGCGTGTTGGCAAAAAAATACACCGGCGGCGATTCATTTTAATTTTAGTGTAGAAGCGCAGGGTTATCGCGCGAAATTCCCGTTTAAATTTGTATCGCGCTATCTTAATACTGGATCGGCCACGATAAGACAACGGCCTCTTTATCGACCATGAAGAATACAGGACGCTCGATACACACGCTTATCTCGAGCTCGATGGGCGCTCGATCGAAATTAAGGTCGCGATGGTTGGTAAACAGTACGAGTGATGGCTTTTCAGTGAATCAAAAGTGAGTCATTTTGAAGGAAAATGATGAATCAGGATGTTTAATCCTTTAAATTATAACGTGATACCAAGAACAAAATTTAGACCTTTAAAAGTACATACGTTAGAGAGGTGGCATTTTTTGTCAAATTTTGTATTTCATCCAACTAATGTATTTGTTTATACAGGGTGTCCCGTAACTCCTCGAACACCCGGAAATGGGGGGTTGCTGGGGTGATTCTGAACAACTTTTTCCTTTACCAAAATGTTGTCTGAAGCTTCATTTTTGAATTATTAACGAAAAACACTGGCCAATCAGAGCGCGCGTAGAGCTCGCGCTCAGGGACGGTGAACAGAGGCTCACCCGCGCGCGATCGAACAAATGCGTACGCGTCACCTCTCGGTTATTGATCGCTGTCAAAAAAATGTCACTTTGCACCGCTATTTTTATAAGGCTTAGAGAAATGGGTTTTTGCCGTCATTCCGACATTTGTATAAATTTTTGAAAAAACTGCAATTAGTCGGAATCGTGAAGAAAATAGCGAAGGTCTGAAAATAGCCTCTGTTCTTCGCCCCTGAGCGCGGGCTCTACGCGCGCTGTAATTGGCCAGTGTTTTTCGTTAATAATTCAAAAACGAAGCTTCAAACTGTATTTTGGAAAAGGAAAAAGTTGTTCATAGTCACCCCAGCAACGCCCCATTTCCGGGTGTTCGAGGAGTTACGGGACACCCTGCATAATTCGTTTTCTTTTAAATTATCGTAGCTGTGGAATGTTTTGTATGTCCAGAATTAATTGATTTGTCAGTTTAGTAAGGAATGTGTCGTTTGAATAAAGGATGCCTTAGAATTATAATGCCCATATTTTTCACGAATTAGCGCGTATAATTAAAGATACGAATATGGTACAAAGAGAAATAATAAATATTTCAGTATTTACGTAGTTATAGATTAATAACAACAAGAATGTATTATTACCAATTGGAATGTATAGGGCATAATTGAGAAGAATTTTTTTTAACAGGATGTTAATAACTGATTCAAATTTATTAGACATATAAAGGATGAGTCAGGAAAAATCGTATAATTTTTGATGTAAGCGTTCTTTTTGAAGAGAATAGACTTTCAAAATTCAGCGAGTATGCAAACCTAATTTTTTCTATAAATTACTTCTGCTGCTCGTATTCGTGATTTTTAATTTCAGTAATATCGTAATTTGTCGTCTGTTCTACTTTATTCATAATCGTTGTAATCTGTTAATATTTACCAAATTATCATAATTAGGCGTACTGACTCCACGAATTTTCTCGAAAACTCGAGGGTTCGCGTAAACAAATTTTATTTTTCACTTTCGATTTATTTTTGCACGAGGAATCAATCTAATTACACTTTTTGAAGGCATGTATACACACTTCTCGTAATTAGGCTACTGGGCTACAAAATTTGTATTTATTTACTTGTTTTTATTTTCCCGCTTTTTTTTCTCTTTTATTTGAGGTCTACGTTAGGTTCAGTATGTCTCGAAGCCAACATTACGAAGGTGTGCTTAAGATGCTGAACGAATGCGAAACGAAATGACTTTGAGTTAGGTGATTTCAGAGGCAACGTGACATTGGAGCAATACGCGTTTGTTTGCTGTACATTGAGCATGGATGCATTTCGAAAGTAAATTTAGCATTAATGATTATTTCAGTTATGCTTTTTAGACCGAACTTGCTTTACTTTAATTTTATTATTCTCGGAACTCATTTCGTGATTGCTTATTATTCTTACTATAATATGTAGTAATCAAACTTCTTTGTAATTGTGAATTAAGAATTAGCTTCTCAAGCTTCTCAATTATAAAGATGTTACATCATTTACATATTTAAAGTTGTGCTTCAATTTTCGCAGAATTGTCCAATTAAAAATTTTCAATTCTTTGTTACAGTTACACCACAAGCGGAGAAATTGCCAAAAAAGCAGGATGAATCCACGAACAGAAGATCCTCTTCTCCGAAGCTTGATTTGGAGTACGTCAAGCTGAACAAGATAAGCCAAAGTCAATTTGAGGATACATGTAAGTTGATAACATCAATCAACTTGTTTTTTCGATAATCGATCGTGTTAAATACTCGTTGAATGTTTCAACAAGCGATATCTTGAGAAAAATATTAGGTGTAATAATATTATCTACGATAATTACATTCTGCAAACTTTGTTTACAAACATAAAAAATCTGAAGTACATAGATCTGTATCTAAAATGATAAACGATGGGAAGAAAGAGAGAAATGATAAATAAATATCAAATACATGAATGATAACTTTTTACTGAAATTAATTGTCAAATTAAAGATAGACAGTTATGATTATTAATAAAATTCAGTCTAAGTATTATTGAAAGATCAGAATGAGAATCATTTATTTGCTCGCGAAATAGAGAATATAAAATTCGATCATTGTTGAAAGTACAAATAGGAATTGTTTGTTATCGAAACTAACAGCAGGTCTAATTCGACCATAACCCAAACCAGGAGCAAGAATAGTTCGTTTGTTATCAAAGATAACAGTAGACGTAGATACCTTCTTTGTTATTAAACCTGAATTGAATTCATTCGATCGTTATTAATCAATACTAGTGTTCAACTTAATTAATTACTAACAAAACCGTCATTGAATTTTATCGCGACCAAAAATTTATCAACAGAATTACTATCAAAATTCCAAATTATAGTATGTAACAAAAGTTTCTGGACTCAGATTGCTAAAAACGTTTGGTTTTAATTTTAAACGTTTTTAAAATTTTAAATAAATATATTTTCATTAGTATACCCGAGGGAGATTCTTTTATCGTCTTTCGTCCCACCACGATAAATTATTAAACTCAAAGTTCCGAAACTTTAGTTATTACGTGCATTGCCGTTCGCAAGAATTGGGACACCTATTATGTTCATACAGAAAGTATTAGATGATTTTAATTACATTTCTTCGACAGAGTTAGTGTCATATATCAGTAAAAATATGTACATATAGGTATAGGGTGTTCGCGCTATTAATTTCCAGTGTTTTTCTCACAAGTGGTAGATTTTTGAGAGAAACAGAAGAGGACAAAGCTTTTCAGTACAATAATTTTCGCGAATTTTTTTATATTGATAGCTATAATTCCTTTTATATTATACGAAAGCGGTTGCTGAGACAAGTTCAACGACCTACAGCAAACTCATTTTCAAACTGAATTTCGCGTGACACAATCAGTGGGATGTTATTTTCATGACGGCACCTTAAATGGAAATAGATATTTAGAAAATTTATCGTATTATGTACTTACTGTCCTACGAAAGTCCAGATCAAATAATTTTGTAATAACTGTTCAAGTTTGCTCCGCATGTAACAAGTAGGTATCCTAATGCAATTCATTCATCCCAACGGTAACCCAGACTTTTCACAAAAATAAGAAAGTGTACGATATCTAATACTTAGACCAACTATCCATGGTATTACAAATTATTTCTTATTCCAAACATTTTATGGCCAGTATACCGTTTGCATCCCAAAACTGCCGTCTCGTGGCGTACAAACACGCGCGAAGAAAAAGAAATGTCCGAAAAAGATTTCTACGACACGTTTTTCGAGGTTCCCGCTGTATCAGTCATCGTTGCTCGCTGGCAGGACGTGGTGGTTGGTTGAAATGCAGGTCAAACGTCGGAATAAATTTCCTCTAAACAGATACGATCTAAACGCGGAAGTTTCGGCCAACGAAATTATGTAACGCTTTCCACGGATTGCGTGCTGGACACCGTTACGATGATTGTCAATAAATAAGTGGCATTGCCATTCCGGCATCCCTGCGCCGCTCGAGTAATTGCCAAGTATCATTTCGATGATGATGCTACTTAACCGCGCTGTGCGAAACAGTTAGCGGATTATATTTCTGGGTAATTCGGGAAAATGGTAAGCGGCCAGCGATTAAACGCTGACGGCTCTAAAATACCTTGGGAAATTTTATAGAATCTAGTCGGAAATAGATGTTATATTTAACGACTTTCATGGTGATTTTATTCAATGATTATACACAGTTTCGGCCAAAAGTTGAGACCGTTGTGTATTGCAGAGAGGAGCACTCTTGTGCTACATAACAAAACAGAAATACAATTTTTAATATAAAATAATTTTATGATATATACCTAATTTAATTGCAATTTGTAATATAATTTTTTTTGCATACATCGATTCCTTGGGTTATCCTGCGTATAAAATTTACAGTTAGATGATCGAAAACTGAATAATTCATAAGATATTTTAACATTCTTAGTAAAACATACCGTGCGGCCAATTCGCAATGTTCATGAAATAGCCGAAATAACTGAAAACCAAGTTTAGAATGTGGTGGAGTGCTTAAATGGTTTCGAAGTGCTTAAAAATATGTTTTATTAAGAAAGTTGAAATATTTCCCGAATGATTTAGTTTTTGACCACCTAACCCAAGGAATCGATTTATACAGGGAAAAGTACATATGCATGTAGTTCCATTATAAAACAAGAGTGTACTCTGCAATCGTATCAGTGAACGTAAAAATGCACGAAGGTAATACAGGAAAAGGAAAAGTAAAAAAGTAGTAAAGTCAAAAGCAGAAGCAATAAGTGACAAAAAAAAGTAATGTAGAATAGATAACATTGTTTAATACGTTGAGTGCCGCGCCAATTTCACGTGACTTTTCCAGGCTGCGTGGGCCACCGATTGTATTCATTATATAGATGGTGTTCCAGGCTTTCGATTAAACTTTGTCGCTATACTTTGTGGATATTATTGGAAATGGGTTATGGAAATGAAATAGTCTTTGCAAACTGTTAATATTCTATTTATTATCGGACTCAGAGGAAACGTCTTCACTCTTTCAAATGCTCTAACGAACTGCCTCTGGACACCCAAAAGGGGAAAGTTGGGGTCCGCTTATAGCTAGGAACTGTTTACTCTATTGTATCGCAGTGTGCAGTGCTTGAACACCAGACACATCTGGTGGAGGTTTTAGTGTCTTTGTCTAAAAGAACGCGGAGACATTTTTGTCCTCACTTGACTATTTCTGCAGGCTGTTGTTAAAAATAATCCAACAGATATATGTAAATAAGAAAAAATGTTACATAAACATAGGTCGTTTGAAACTTTGTTAAAAAGTTATGTATGATAAAAATACGAATGCGGTTACTATGATACATTCAACACTTTCAACGACCTCAGATTGTTAAGGATACTTAAAGTTAGACCAGGTTTACGATACGGACGCGACTCTCTGCTATTTTTCAGATTAAGGTTTGAATACGCGTTTAATGTTTTCGTTCGTTAATTATTCCTTATTGTCAGGAGGGCTCCAAACCTCTCACAAAAGCGGAGAATTTGGAGTTTTCTTCGTGCATCTCAATAGCAATTGACGTATCATAAACCCGCTCGAGCCCAGCTCAGGTGACGCTCAGAATAAGCTCAGGTGACGCGTACTTCACGCAAAACACCCCCTCCTTGAGGGTGAGTGGTGAGCGTTGACCAAGGCCCGAATTTGAGTGGGAGTCTGGGAATTTGGAGTTTTCTTCGTGCATCTCAATAGCAATTGACGTATCATAAACCCGCGCGAGCCCAGCTCAGGTGACGCTCAGAATAAGCTCAGGTGACGCATACTTCACGCAAAACACCCCCTCCTTGAGGGTGAGTGGTGAGCGTTGACCAAGGCCCGAATTTGAGTGGGAGTCTGGACCTCCCACCCAAAACTCACGTCAAGGGACCCAAATGCAACATTTGGAAGGGGAAATGCGAGGGCTGAACGGGGCAAAGAGTCAACGAGACAGACAGAACAAATTGAGAGGTAGAAGCAAAAAGTTCAGGCGATCAGACAGTTGCTACATCATCCATAGATTCTAGACGACGTGTCAGAATTGAACACAGATTGTAAACGCAGTTCGCATAAACAGACTAGGTATGTAGGTATTTACCTATCGCTGATCTATTCTTATTTTGTATCGTAATATCCGCGCATTCGTTGCGGTTCCCTTCGTACTTCGTATCTGTTATAACATTTTAATAAAACTTCAAAGGACCTATGTTTATATAACATGTTCTTTCTTATGTCCGTACAACATACTGACAAAGTTTGATTGGAAAAAACTGAGATACCCTGTATATTATTTTTCAATAGTTGCACGTCACTTAATGAATTGAAAAGGTTCTATCGATGGCGCATGGTATATCGATTGCACGGCACATGATAATCATGTACCAGACAAATGATATTATGAAACATGATCTTGTTACGAATCGCAAGGTGCTTGTTGCGAAACCGATAATTGTCCCTCTTTTTGAGTCAGACCATTTAAGGAATCTACTCGGGATAGGGGACTCAGATAGTGCTCGGAAGGTTGACTATTAACGCACAACAGTTTGCTGTTAATACTATGTATTTGTAAATGAACGTGAACAGAGCGCGAAATTGCTAAGGTTACTGATCGGAAAGTTGTGCATTTTTGAGTCAGACCATTTAAGGAATCTACTCGGGATAGGGGACTCAGGTAGTGCTCGGAAGGTTGACTATTAACGCACAACAGTTTGCTGTTAAAACTATGTATTTGTAAATGAACGTGAACAGAGCGCGAAATTGCTAAGGTTACTGATCGGAAAGTTGTGCGTCGTGTCGTGTGGTGTTCGCTATTTTATAAACTACGTGTGTGTTGTGATTGGTGGTGTGAAGCTGTCATAAGAGGTGGCAGTGTGTGGTGATTGGTTGTTTCGGTGTGTTTGGGATGTGTCTGGTGGTGGTGTGAAAGTGGGGAATTTGTTCTTACATTTGTTATATTGCTTATCGAAGGTCTGTTTATGATCTTAGGTCATGTGGTGTTCAGGTACGAGAGGCGTCGAGTTTTTGGGTGTCGTAAAGTAATTTTCGTGCCGGCTAAGACCTCGCGTTTTTGGACGTGCTGGTCTATCGGGAATACCGATGTATTGTTCGGCTCGTCGGTACGGCAGAACAACCCAAGCAACGTCTGTTACGCATGTGACAATCCACACGGTACTCAACGTGTTAATTTTGCCTTCTAAAATTTGGTTCCATCTTCAACTGTTTTAAAAATACAGCTCTGCCCAGTTGCGCGAGACACCATGTACACTTAAGTATGTACATACACAATTACAGTAATGTCTCCACAAGTGTCAGTCCGCAAGGAACCTAAACCTGACACTTGTAGAGTCAGGGACTACGTTTTCGAGCCTCGCGCCCGCCTTTGTAGTTTGCCGAACGTAGACAAGGACAGCGAATAAAAGATAAGGATGAAACGTGAGTCGAGGCAACCAAGCGATTTAAATACCAACTTTTTTAATTTTACGTTTTTTTATCCCGAAATTTTTCTTAACATATTGATGAGATTTTTCTGATGAAAATGACATCACGCCAGACAGTGAACGTGTTAATAGGTAAATGTTGTTCAAATTATGTCGTGTTTGATCTCATTTTCATCAGAAAAATCTCACCAACATGTTAAAAAAAATTTCAGATGAAAAAAGGTAAAATTAAAGAAATTATATTTTTCTATTAGGAATTGTCGAGCCGTGAAATCTGGTAAAAGAAACCGAGTGGTGTAGCGTTACACGCTTGACTGACAGCGAGCGAGATAACATAGGCGCGGCAATGACGCAGACCTAGGCGTAGGACCATCTATACTGACACTTGTAGAATCCAAACTGGCTGACACTTGTAGAGACATTACTGTATATTGCACCCACGATCGAATTAATCTCAGCGATCATTTAACAAATTAATTTTCAATTTTGTTTCGAGAAACAAGCAACATTAATTCTCATCATAACACACGACCACTTCGATCGAGGATCCATCAAGATCGCTCACGAGATCATCGATCCCATCACTGCGGCGTAGGCACGCGAGACGCGCGACAATGCAAGCAGATTCAAATTAGCGCAATTAGACCGCGATGCGTTCAGCTGCGTTCCGATGATGGAACGTATACGCGTGATTCCCGAAGCGTATCGGCCGTACCACCTTTATCAGGATCACGTTCGCCTCGTTAGTCTCTCGATTGTGCGAGACGAGGCGACGCATGCACGGACAGATAAAAAGCAGACGATGCGACCGGAACCACATATTTATAAAGGACGCGATCGTTTCGCATCGATCTGTGATCTGCGGTTCTCAGAAGCGTAAACCGGCTGCAAGAAGCACGACAATTGAAAGGATACGGTATGTGTGAGGAATGTGCTTCCTTGTGATTCGAATTCAATTTTTCTTTTTTCCGATAAATGGATTGATAGCGTGAGTTTAAAATGGTGATGATATTGGTGTGTCCACAAGTGTTGTAAATCTCCGATTTTCATGAAATTTACGTAGAATATGGATTTCGAAAAAATATTTGACACGTATTTCTTTCACGCGTCTACTCGTAAGTTTAGAGGGTGAAAATAACCCTCAAAGTGGGGATTGAAAAATTTATTTTCTCAATGTCTCGAAAACTATCTGGTTTAGAAAAGTGATTCAAATGTACGAAATGTATGTATTTTTAATAAAAAATTCATATATTCAAAGAGTTTTTAAAACATCCATTTGTTTAAATAATATATTGGAAATCGATACTTCATTTGTTTAAATAATATATTGGAAATCGATACTTTTTCATAGCGAAATGTTAATCTTTTTCTTATATGTATATAATCAAAAATGACACTTGAAATATTCTGTGTTTATAAAAATAAAAGAACTAGTACTTTCATTGTTTTCTAAATTAATTTTTCATACCTATGAAAATTATTTTGTACCAATAAATTTCATTTGTTTCATATATGTATATGTGTGTATAGGGTGTATCACCAAACATGTTACAATTCGATATCTACGAACATATTAATGGTATCGAAATGATTATTTTTAAACATCATCATGTGAGGGGTTTGTTTTGTGCGTGTGAACAAAGAAAATCTAGTTTCATTCCACGCGTGGGAAATGGAGGATAACTTCAATTTTTTAAATAGAATGTGGGATGAATTTTTATATAGTGCCAGAAGGTACTCTGACTTTATTGTTGAAATATTCTGGAATGGAGGAATCAAGTTGACATGGAACAGCCTTGAGCGAGGCTCAAGCTTCTTATCTCCCTCGAATTACTGTTTTAGCGCTCGGATTACATGTACTTCGACTTCTGAAAGATTTTATAACTTCACTCTATCGGTTTCACCAACTATACCTAAGTTACAATCCTAGTACAGACACTTAAAACCACTAGAACTTTTGATACAGGCAAAATTTTGAAAAACGTTTCAAGCAAAAATATCTTATTTCAGCAGGGACTATGTAAATATATAAAAATTTGTCAGACAGTTCGTTACCCTCCATTTCTCACGCTTGGCATGGGACTAGATTTTTTTGTTCACATATTATAAAGGCTCGGTTTGTAACAAGTTTGGTGAAACACCCTGTATATTAATAATTGCAGTACCTTTTACCACGAGAGCTCAACTTCCTTTTTCAAGTTGATCATCGTCTGCAATAATAGCTCCAACTCCTGTATCATCGTTAGTTTTTTCTTCAACTTTAGTTTTAGCTGAAGTTTATTCATTAACTCATTGTGAAATATTAATGTTAATTAACTTTAATGAACATTTTCTTTCAATTTCAAGATTAATAGTAATATCCGGTTTAATTGTTAATTTTGAATGTGGTTTTAAAAAAATTATTGCTTTGTTAACTTTCAGTTGGTTAGAATTTATAATAAGAATTTTACTTAAAGGATTTGAAAGTTTAACTTTTATATATTTAGCAATTCGTACAATAATTAAATCTTTCGTAGTTTTACGAACTCTGTGATATTAAACGTAATAAAAAGAGCTGTAGCTTATGTTACCTTGATGCTAATGGTGATCATTTGACAGACATTATATTCCAATGATGTACCTATCGATAAATTTTCTAATGTCTCGATAAAAGGCATACAACACTATTTATAATGGTATCCATTCATTTCTTAATTATTAAGAAAACAAATCGCTCAATTATTTCTGCCACACCCTATAAGTAGCAGTCAACGTGATAACCGCCACAAAAATAATCTGTTCATTATTACGAATCAGATACAAAGATCGAAAAAATTGCGATTATATAATATTATCGTGATAAGCAACGATATTCAATAACCTCCTAGAAGGACGAAACAAGTGACGAAGCGGAATAACACCCGGTGATTTATTTCTATCTCAGGGCGAAAGAATAATCGACGAAAATTAATAGTCACGCGAACGGGGAACAGTTAATGAAACGGTAGCCTTTACCGTAAAACACGTTCCCAGCGGTCTCGGGAACTACATAGATAGGCGAGCATAGCCGATGAAAAAGGATCGATTGGAACGGTAATGCAGCGCGTTTTAACGCAACACGCGCATTTTGTCACGCACCGTTCGCTCGCCGCTTTGCCGACACCGCTGGACTGTCAACGATTACCAGCAACAAATGAACTAGTTACCAACTAGCACAAACCCTGTATCTCAAGTATGCGAAGCGTGCTTAACGCGTGGCTGCTATGCGCACGCAGTCCACGTGAGTTCAAAAGACTGGGATTTCTAAAATGAAGCGAATTCTGCTCGACATTACATATCGTAGAGACTCTGATAAAGAAACAAGGACACGTTTATTTAAATGAAAGAGCATACGAAAAAACAATTCGTACGCAGTTTAAACAATTTGTCTGTCCATAGAAAAATATTTGGTAATTATCGGGAATAGGGTCTTCAGCACCGATTTCAAAGGTCAATTCAACATTCTACTTTTCGTTGTTACCTTTCCCTATATATGTTACCGCCGGACTTCTTTAGTTTTTAAGATATACGTAAGAATATTTTCAATGTTGTATAGTCATTTCCTTTGATAAAACCGACACACGCGACAGTGAGGAACTTATGGTGGTTCGGCTCCCGGTTTTTCGCAATTTTACGACCTTCCATGAAAGGAAATGACTTTGTTGGCAGCTCGTTGAAATCGTCTTAACATACATTATCATATTATGTATGAAAAAATATAGCATTACATTTAAAAAATGGAAATCTCCCCCATAATACCAGGTAGAAAAAAAATATTTACACCACATAACGTCCCCCTCCATACCAAACAACTTTTATTAAAACATTTTTTTCCTAACATCACTTCCTTAAAAGATATTTCACTGTATTGAGATAAAACAGACACCCTGTATATGTCTCGGGGAGACAGCAGTAGAAAACCTAATTTGTATTGTTTCATAGCTATAACACATCTTATTACAAGAAAAATAAACTTAGGATACGATAAAACGAAATTGTTGCAGTAATTAATCTAACTAGCTATACGTAGGCTCCCCTCTGTTTTCAATAAACTCAATCATTCACGCATACACATACCGTGAAACTGTAGCTGTGTAGCTCGCAGAGACACGCTTCTCGTTTGATTTTTCTCCCAAGCTGAGCTGTTCGCTGTGTACTTGAATTCGGTGCACTAGCTTCTTGTATGCAGCGGCACTTAATTCACACGAACGAATATGCTAAGTACGTAAATTGATTCGAAATCCACGCACAATCGAAACCGCTTTATTCGAGGGAGCACTGAATTTTCTACAAACTATGATAGCACGGTACAAACGTCGTTCGTCGACACACTCGTTCGGTAGGCCCGTAAGCACTAACTGCGTACGTGTCGATTTCTGCTCCCTGTTGCACGAAGCATTTCTGGGAAAAATCCTAGACGTGTTAGTGACCCTCAAGTATGTACTTGGGCCTAGTCAACCTCCCGTACCAAAACATTGCGCGAGGCTCGCGATATTTTTTGCTAGTGAAACATAAGAAATTCGAGCCGAACACAAGAAACTCGAGCCAGAGTCGTTATTTGTATTATGTGGAACTAAACACGAAGCTACGTGCCATTGTGAAAGTAAAACTATCGGGAGAGAGAGCGATTGCTCTCGAGAGTATTTCTCGTCGCTCGACGCATGCGCGATCGCCGCTCCCAACGCCGCTCGGCGGACGCACGCCGATCGCGGTAAAAAGACGCGCCCTTTTTAAATTCAAACCGTTACACTGTCCTTTTGAGAGTAAAACTATCGTGAATTACTCGCGAGTGAATAAACAATTGCTTTGCAAACGCGATACCCGGAGGGTGTACTCATAGAAGGAAGTTTTCAATAATTCAAAATTGAACATATTGGTAGGTACTTATTGTATTCGTTGAACTCGTCCTAACATATGAAGTTTTCAATAATTCAAAATTGAACATATTGGTAGGTACTTATTGTACTCGTTGAACTCGTCCTAACATAC
>NW_017100263.1:2346961-2359572 GCF_001263275.1 Habropoda laboriosa | reverse complement strand
ACAAAACACTTTTGTTAAAATATTTTTTCCCTAACATCACTTCCTTAAAAGATATTTCGCTGTATTGAGACACCCTGTATAACTATAATACCCGCAGTTCACTTTGTATTCGTGAGAAACCGAGTGACTGCGGGTACGCGTAGTCCTTAGCTTGGAATCTTTTTGTAAAAGTGAGATTTTTCTTTAGAAAAGGATACCAATTACCAGGTCCCACCACGAGGAGGTGACTACGCAAGGGACCCGACAAAAACAGGGGCCCTACTGGCAGCTTTCTACCTTCAGAGATACGCGTTTCTCATTTGTAGCAAAGGAAATAGGACAGTTTATCAAAAATTCGTGTCTTTAAAATAATACTTATATTTTACTTTCAATCGAAACATTCGCGAGAACATTATTGTTCTATATTTGATATCGACGATAATAAAAATGCAGAAAGTATTTTATTAATTATGCTAAAAATGAGTCGCGTATCTCTGTAAGAAAGCGCGCACAATTTTCGGTACAATTTTCTATCTTAAAATTATTGTAAAATTAAAACGCACGCATCCCACGATATCTTCGATATTTTCTATCGTTTTATGCTAACTTATTTCATCTTACAAACTACTTAAAGTTAAAATTCTCGCTCGCGCTCATTTTATACTCGGTACAATTTTCTATCTTACAATTATTTAAAGCTAACATACAACCAAGAGGTAAATTTCGATTGCATCGATTTGCATCGTTCCTTTATTTCTGATAGATTTTGAGGTAGAAAAGTAGCTATCGAATATTTCCTTGAGAACTAATATATAGCAAGGTATCATCAAAATTAGCAGTTACTTTCGAATGTTCCTTTACTAATATAATTTCTGAAAATGGCAACGTTTTTTTTTGAAATTTTACGAATTATTTAAAACTTATCAAGAGTCTCATGTGAATTTACCTAACTTCCGGTTTTGTATTTTGGATAAAGTTCGATGTGATGTTTGTGAATGCTTTAGGAAAAGTATTACTGTAGCCGAAGTAATATATAAATCTGTGCTTGTTGGAAATTAATACATTTGGTTAGTCATAAGAAGGAATACATTATAAAATGGAATAGGAGGATGAATCCTTACTATTTGTCGATATTCAGAAGGAGTACAGTGGAATTCATGGTAATATATACGTAAAATCATTTGTTTTTATATATTTTTAAATTTTATTACATATATAAAATCATAATACCGAAGTTCTGTCAGAAAAGTATGTTATAAAATGAAATCGTAGGATAAATTATTAGGATATTTTTATAATTTGTAGATATTCAGAGCGAGTACAGTGGAATTCGCGGTCACAGAGCACGTACATTTATAAAATCATAGCAATGGAATTCACATTTAAACCTCTGATAACGGGACTCATAATTAAACAAAATTCTTTTTCGAATTGGTGAAAATTGAGCACATATACGAACGCGAAATATTCATGCAAAGAATATTTAATTCGTCATCGAAAAAACGTACAACTCAGACCACAGTCCACACAGATGGACATTGTAAAATAGATTTTGTCCTTACCTCGAACCATCTCAGTATTCTCGATACTTTTGATCTCATTAGTATTGACAAGAATAGGCTTTGAGAACTGATCATTGTGATCAAGAACGCCCAAGAAATTTATTTTCATTTTATTTAGTAAGGAAAGTCTGAAATTTATATCATTTATTAGAAATTTCGATGGTATCGGATGGTATATGGAATTCGAAGTATGAAACGAAAGAAAAATTGCAATCCCTATTATCAAACGCTGTGTGATAATTCTATTATTTCTATGGGAATTAATAAATTGAGATATTTGCTGCAAAAATAGAACATAAATTTGCTGCAAAAATAGAATATAAATTTGGATGTAAATGTAAACAATTCATACAACTCACCATTCGTAGACCTCATACCTGGTCACTGTTCCATCCTCTCAGATCTATCGAGCTTTTAGAATTTCTCCGTGACCCATTTCAGTCCTCCCAGCCTTGAATTTTGACCCACAATTACGATTTGGACTTGGAAGCTCCTCTCAGACCCATGAAACTTTTGGAATTCCTTCCGTGACCACTAGTGGCCACAATCGCAGATTTTCGGAGACCCAATGCCAATGACCAAGACCCACCAGACTTGGGAAGCTGTGGAAGTGTCGCGCGAAATTGTGTACGGACCGCGATTTCTTGCAAGTGTAGTTTAATTCGTTGAATTTTATTTAGTACCCGAAACCGCGAATTTTTACCATCCTCCGTTTGATTCAGTAGTCCATTTTAGATGGGGTATTTAGCAAAAGTTTAAGGAAAGTATCAACTGAGCGCTCTCAAGAAAAGAAAAGCAAAGAAAGAAAAAGGGATGAAGGTATTATCAAACGCGGCGTGACGTAATAAATTCTCGTGTCGATCGAAAATAATGGGCATTCGTAGCGAAAATTGACTCTAAATTGAATTAACGCGGTGTACTATTGGAATACTCTAATAATGGGAGGGCGTTTGCACCTTTGGTGCAGTAGAGTTCGGATTTGAACTCACATCCATCCAGTTCATCTTTGAAGTCTTGATAGTTCAGCTCCAAACATGCATGCAACACATAATAACCAATCACCAAACCCAAAAAAATTCACTCACAATTCGCAGATTAGGCAGCTGGGCTCTGGAACGTGGATTTGGCTGCGTTTCCTCCTTCCTTTCTTCCTTCCTTCCTTCCTCTCAGATTGTCATCCTTCCGCCAATCATTCCAGTTCCTCAGCGTTGATTTTCCAAGATTCACAGACTCACAAATTGTGAGTCACTGTGGAATGGGCGACGCGAAAAGCGTACGAAACGCGTTTTATTTAGAGAGGGAGAAACCGCAAATTTAGAAAACTAAACTTTCATGGAACGCGAGTGAAAAATTGAAAGAAAGTGTAAAATAAACGCGGTATACAAATTCAATGAAAAGAGAAACCGCGAATCTTTCTCGATTTTACCAGGAGGAAGTATCGGATAAACGCGGAAAAAGAATGAAATATAAATCGAACTAGGGATGAAGCTATTTATAATACGCGATGCACTGACTCTAATATGTATAAAAATTGAAAGATTCTAATATATATTCAAAATATCGATTATTAATTGCGAAACTCTAGCGAGACGGTTTAATTAGGGGCAGCTCAGATTTGAGCTGGCAATAGACAATACAACTAATTACACTACCAAATCGCCAGAAAAAAAACCATTTTGGTAACTCACTGTTCGCAGATTAAACAGCTGAGCTCTGCAACGTGGATTTTGGTTGGATTGCTTCCTTCCTTCTTCTCAGATCGTCATCCTTCCACTCAGATCGTCATCGTTCCGCAAATCATTCAAGTTCCAGTTCATTTTCCACGACTCATACTCTCACAAAGTGAGTCACTGTGGAATGGGCGACGCGAAAAGTATTTCGAAACGCGATTTATTTCCGTTTTATTTAGTGAGGGGGAGATCACGAATTTATATTACTTTCAATATTATTATTGAACTAAAGTTTCGTAGAACGCGAATTAAAAATTGAAAGAAAGCATAAAATGAACGCGGTATATAAATTGAATTAAATATAACGATAGAAATTATTGCAATAATGCGTAATGCAATTGAAAAATTGAAGGAATCAAAAGAAAAAACGCGAATTCATATCTTTCTCGATTGTAGAATATAAGAAAATTTGAATAAAATACGCGACGAGAATTGGGGAGAAGCATAAGTTAAACACGTAAAAATATTCAATAATAAACGAACTAGGAATGAAGCTATTATTTCAATACGCGATGCAACGACTCTAGTATTTACTAAAATTCAAAAATTCTCGTATAAATTCCGAAAATAGATTATTAATTACGGTAAACTACTGAGACGGTTTAATTTAGGGTGGGCATAGTGCACTCGTTCAAATCAACTCACAATATAAAATACAATAATACAACTAACTACTTAACATGCAAATCATGCAAATTCGTTGGATGGTAAATTATTAGTAAACAAAATTCAATATCAGAGAAAATATATGAAAAATTTCAAATTAATTTCAATTGCTGGAAGAAAAGTAACGAAAAGGCAACCTCTCAAAGTCATTTCAATATCCTATTCGACAAGTCTGAAGAACAACGATGACTAAAATTCAAATGTTTATTTCCCTAAACCTTCAAAATAATTTCGAAATATTTTATTCGAAGCGGAGTATTCCAAGTCAGTATCGATAATTGAAGAAAATATTTGATTGTATTTAAAAGAACCGAAAGGAGAATATTTAAAGTCTGATATTAAATGTTTAGCATGTACCAGTAATTGGTAAAATGATTTATATTTGTTTTAAAAGGAAAATTTCTAATAGGTATTAGTTAAAATGAATTGTTATTCAGTCTATTGTATTGAAATTCTAATTGATTCTAATGTATACAAGTGTTACAAGAAGGCTGAGTGTGTACAGGGTGGACATAGGCTAGCTAGTAGCCCCCGACCACTCTATGAACTTTAACGTCTATACTCGAAAGTGTATCGTCAACACTAACACGTTACCCAGATTATCCAAAAATTGAAGAAGTTACTTTTAAAATTGAACATTCTACGGTGTTTCGAGAGATTTGATAATCATAGTCGAACCTTAAACGAACGTTCAAACGAAGAAAATTTTCCAAAAATCATTTCGTACGTTATTAATCGATAAAACAAAAATTCATTGTTGAAAAATAAATATTTCCTGAAAATCTTCATCTTCCATACAAGATTCAAGATTTTCCCTAATTAAGAGTAATTTCAAAAGATTATCTGTATAAGCTATTATTTCAATACGCGATGCACTGACTCTAGTATTTACTAAAATTCAAAAATTCTCGTATAAATTCCGAAAATAGATTATTAATTACGGTAAACTACTGAGACGGTTTAATTAAGGGTGGGCATGGTGCTGCTTTAGTTTGAAATGATTTATAAACACATAATTAACAGAGGAAAAACCGTGAAACGGCAAAACGTCTACATTCTAATTGTTATAACATGTAAACAGAACTTTAAATTTAGTGTAAACAGAAAAAATATATAATACAATTTATTTCACGGTATTGCAACAAATAAACGTTGAATCAATATTTAATTCGTATAAAAACAATTATTTAACGTAATAATTTTACCTTCACTATGGCTATTTTTAATCTACGACCACAGGTCAACCTGATTTCTAATCCTTACGAACTTTAAATTCAGTCTAAACTGAGAAAATATATAATACAATTTATTTCACGGTATTGCAACAAACAAACGTTGAATAGATTCTTAATTCGTATAGAAACATTTATTTAAAATAATAATTTCACCTTCACTATGGCTATTTTAAATTTACGACCAAGGGTCAACCTGATTTTTAATCCTCCGAACTTGATTTCACAACGAGAAAGTAATAAGATCGTTGAAACGTACTTATTTGTCAAAGAAACTTGCAAAAATGTATAAATAATAATATGTAATGTTTTAACAAATTTTTGGAAGTATAAATTAATAATAAAATTGTGAAAATTAATAAATTATACGTTATTATAACATTAATAGAATTATGACTAAACCGAAGTTCGAAGTCGAGTATTTAAAGTCTGATATTACGTGCCTAGCGAGTGCCGGTAATTGTTAAAATTTGTTTAATAATTAGTAATAGAAATTCTAATTGATTCTAATGTATACAAGTGTTACAAGAAGGCTGAGTGTGTACAGGGTGGACATAGACTAGCTAGTAGCCCCCGACCACTCTATTCACATCTCAGAACCTTCAGGTCAAAATACGCCGCGAAGTGTCTAGGGCCCAGTATAAAGGGTAAATGATTTCGCGGGACATCGGCGGGTCCTTATATACCTGCGGTACCCTCTCCCCAAAGTCATTAGCAAAATCGTCGGTTAGGTCAGGCGGGAAATTTTCGCGGGAGATTTTCGCGGGAGATTTCCGATATCGTAACACGGTATAATTTATCAATTTTCACAATTTTATTAAAAATTTATACTTCCGACAATTTGTTATAACATTGCATATAACAATTTATACGTTTTTACAATATTCTTCAATGGAAACATAGGTTTTAGCGTTCTCGTTACTTACTCGTGGTTAAATTAATTTCGTAGGGATTAAAAATCAGGTTGACCTGTGGTCGTAGATTAAAAATAACCATAGTACAGCTAAATTTATCGTGTTAAATAATTCTTCTTACACGAATGAAAAATGTATTCAACGTTTGCTTGTTACAATACCATGAAATAAATTATTTGTGCAGTTCTGTGCATTTTCTGTGCAGTTCAACCTAATTTACTTAAATTTACATTGCGAGACAGTATACTGTAACAAGTAGTAACAAGCAAACGTTGAATAAATTCCTAATTCGTATTAAAAAAATTATTTAACACAATAATTTCAGCTTTATTATGATTATTCTTGATAAATGACCACAGGTCAACTTGATTTTTAATCGTTATAATCTTTAAATTCAGTGTGAATAGAGAAAATGTGTAATATAATTCATTTCACGATATTATAACAAACAAACGTTGAATACATTTTTGATTCGTAGGAAAAGAATTATTTAACACGATAATTTTAGCTGTACTATCACTATTTTTAATCTACGATTTATTTCATGGTATTGTAACAAGCAAACGTTGAATACATTTTTCATTCGTGTAAGAAGAATTATTTAACACGATAAATTTAGCTGTACTATGGTTATTTTTAATCTACGACCACAGGTCAACCTGATTTTTAATCCCTACGAAATTAATTTAACCACGAGTAAGTAACGAGAACGCTAAAACCTATGTTTCCATTGAAGAATATTGTAAAAACGTATAAATTGTTATATGCAATGTTATAACAAATTGTCGGAAGTATAAATTTTTAATAAAATTGTGAAAATTGATAAATTATACCGTGTTACGATATCGGAAATCTCCCGCGAAAATCTCCCGCGAAAATTTCCCGCCTGACCTAACCGACGATTTTGCTAATGACTTTGGGGAGAGGGTACCGCAGGTATATAAGGACCCGCCGATGTCCCGCGAAATCATTTACCCTTTATACTGGGCCCTAGACACTTCGCGGCGTATTTTGACCTGAAGGTTCTGAGATGTGAATAGAGTGGTCGGGGGCTACTAGCTAGTCTATGTCCACCCTGTACACACTCAGCCTTCTTGTAACACTTGTATACATTAGAATCAATTAGAATTTCTATTACTAATTATTAAACAAATTTTAACAATTACCGGCACTCGCTAGGCACGTAATATCAGACTTTAAATACTCGACTTCGAACTTCGGTTTAGTCATAATTCTATTAATGTTATAATAACGTATAATTTATTAATTTTCACAATTTTATTATTAATTTATACTTCCAAAAATTTGTTAAAACATTACATATTATTATTTATACATTTTTGCAAGTTTCTTTGACAAATAAGTACGTTTCAACGATCTTATTACTTTCTCGTTGTGAAATCAAGTTCGGAGGATTAAAAATCAGGTTGACCCTTGGTCGTAAATTTAAAATAGCCATAGTGAAGGTGAAATTATTATTTTAAATAAATGTTTCTATACGAATTAAGAATCTATTCAACGTTTGTTTGTTGCAATACCGTGAAATAAATTGTATTATATATTTTCTCAGTTTAGACTGAATTTAAAGTTCGTAAGGATTAGAAATCAGGTTGACCTGTGGTCGTAGATTAAAAATAGCCATAGTGAAGGTAAAATTATTACGTTAAATAATTGTTTTTATACGAATTAAATATTGATTCAACGTTTATTTGTTGCAATACCGTGAAATAAATTGTATTATATATTTTTTCTGTTTACACTAAATTTAAAGTTCTGTTTACATGTTATAACAATTAGAATGTAGACGTTTTGCCGTTTCACGGTTTTTCCTCTGTTAATTATGTGTTTATAAATCATTTCAAACTAAAGCAGCACCATGCCCACCCTTAATTAAACCGTCTCAGTAGTTTACCGTAATTAATAATCTATTTTCGGAATTTATACGAGAATTTTTGAATTTTAGTAAATACTAGAGTCAGTGTCCACCCTGTACACACTCAGCCTTCTTGTAACACTTGTATACATTAGAATCAATTAGAATTTCAATACAGTAGACTGAATAACAATTCATTTTAACTAATACCTATTAGAAATTTTCCTTTTAAAACAAATATAAATCATTTTACCAATTACTGGTACTTGCTAGACATTTAATATCAGACTTTAAATATTCTCCTTTCGGTTCTTTTAAATACAATCAAATAATTTCTTCAATTATCGATACTGACTTGGAATACTCCGCTTCGAATAAAATATTTCGAAATTATTTTGAAGGTTTAGGGAAATAAACATTTGAATTTTAGTCATCGTTGTTCTTCAGACTTGTCGAATAGGATATTGAAATGACTTTGAGAGGTTGCTTTTTCGTTACAGCAATTGAAATTGATTTGAAATTTTTCTTTCAGTATTTTTCATATATTTTCTCTGATATTGAATTTATTTTATGACTTGCTATTTTGTTTACTAATAATTTACCATCCAACGAATTTGCATGAATTGTATGTTAAGTAGTTAGTTGATTTATTATTGTATATTGTGAGATGATTTGGAACGAGTGCACTATGCCCACCCTAAATTAAACCGTCTCAGTAGTTTACCGTAATTAATAATCTATTTTCGGAATTTATACGAGAATTTTTGAATTTTAGTAAATACTAGAGTCGTTGCATCGTGTATTGAAATAATAGCTTCATCCCTAGTTCGCTTACTATTGAATATTTTTACGCGTTTAACTTATGCTTCTCCCCAATTCTGGTCACAATTTTTATTATAAATTTATAGTTCCAAGAATTTATTGTAACAGTACAAATAATAATTTATACGTTTCTACAACTTTGTTCAATAGAAAACTATGTTTCCATGTTCTCATTACTTACTTCTGATTAAATTAATTTCGTAAGGATTAAAAATTAGACTGACCAATGGTCATCGATTGAAAGTAACCTTAGCGAAGGTAATTATTATGTTAAATAATGTTTTATACGCGTCAGAAGTTTGTTTAACATTTATTTGTTATAATACCATGAAATAATTTCTGTCTAAAATTTTCTCTAATTTATGTCTTCGAATTTAGTATGATTGTTTACTTCTTTCTTACTCGAATTCCGCATTGAAGGAGTTACAGTTTCTCCAAATTTTTGAAATTATATAGTGTTTTCTTAAACTTCATAAATAATCATACATTTTTCATCCTACTTACTCAATTTTTTCGAATTTAGTATGATTATTTACTTCTTTCTTACTCCACTCAGTTGACCTGAATTTTTGAAATTATATCGTGTCTCTTTAATTCAAATTTTTACTCACAATTTCCAATCCATTTTTTATATTATTCCCTATACTGTTCCATAAAATGTCACAGTACCGTGCACCGCGAGTCATACGCTCGGTAGAACTGAAATACCGGGAGCACTATTTTATGTACTCAGAGTAAAACTATCGCGAGTTGCTCTCGAGAGTATCTCTCGCGTCTGAAAGTGACTGTTTGAGAGCATCGCTCAACTCTCTGAGATTTACGACTCGAATAAACAGTTGCTTTGCAAACACCAAGCAGTTTCGTATTCTTGACAGAACTCTCGTGCGAGTAAAAAATGTCGGGAAGAAGAATTAGTGGAGAAATGAAATCACCGAATTAATCACTCTCTATGAAGAAAAATCAGTGTTGCGGAATACGAAAGATAAAGTATAAAGAAGTGATTTTTATATGTTTTTTAAATGACTTTGTTCGCACCTCGTTGGACTCGTAACATATACTATCGTATTATGTATAAAAAAATATAGCATTCCATTTAAAAAAATGAAACTGACTTTGAAATCTCCCCCACCATACCCGGTACAAAAAAATATTTGTACCACATAATGTCCCCCTCCATACCAAACAACTTTCCCTAACATCATTTCCTTAAAAGATATTTCGCTGTATTGAGATAAAACAGACACCCTGTACTATAGATCGTGCAGTGGCGGGCGCCACTCGATTTCAAAAGATAAGACAATTAAGTGCTGAATCGGCTTAGCAATTCAAGTGCACATAGCGAGGAGTTTGTTATCGGTGGAATGATCATTCGGATTGTTTATTGTACAATCGATGCCCTGTAGATTCTAGATTATTATCTGACCGTATAATCGAGCATTCTTGCACTCAAGTGTTAGAAGTTTATTAATAATGCTTCAAACTGAATGTCAGTGTACATTTAGAAAAAAGAAGTGTATGAAGATTCTGGGTTATTATTAAAATAATATTGTAGAGTAAAAATGCAAATAGAATAAGTGCCATAAATTAACAAAGAAAACATAAAACGTAGTGATTTAAAGTAAACAAAAAAATTCAACAAAATTCCCTAATATTCTAAAGCAGCTGTATTTACTTGTTCACAGCTGATGAACCTTCGTCAGCGGGAAAGCACCATAGCGGCCACTTCCGCCATTCCATGGCTCCAAATTGGGATCTTCATCCCCAGTACGAGTTCACCGCTTTTGGCAAACGGTTTCATTTGATTCTTACGCTCGACATCAACTTTGTGTCGCCGAATGTTAAGGTAAGTATCATCTTCGTCGTTTTCAATCGATTTACGACTCGCTTTATGAGTTAATTTATTGAATCGCCACTATGGAGGTGGTAATTCAATCTCCTCGCTACGGTTGATCGTCTGATACGGTTTTATTGCTGCTAATGCTGTTACGATTATCAGAAAAATGATCTTGTCTCTCTTCAGCGTTATTACTATGCTAATGCACGAGATATTATCGTCGATGCTTCCACGCTGAAGCTTGCATAATGATCCTTCCGTGCGCCACGATAGACGATAGAGGCGTTAAAAGCTGCTTCGAGTATAATATCCTCGTTGTTGAATTATTTATCGATAATATGGAATGGCTGGTCGTTAAACATTCGAGCACAACCGTATTTTATTGCTATGTTTTTGAAGAAATGTTCCACAGTAAATGCTTTACGAATGTTACTATCGCGATTGAATAACGTCAAAAAATCGTGGCGGCAAATCACCTAAAATAAAAAAAGAAAATTGAAGAAAAATAGAATGAAAGAAGAGAAATGAAAAGAAAAGGTAATACAGAAGGAGGAAAGAGTCTAAAAGAAAATAAGTAAAATAGTAAGAAAATTAGAAAAATGAGTGAGAACTGGTAATCTGTAAACTGAATAAAAGATGAAATAAAAAATAAAAATCCTGATATAAAAGTGCTAGCCCATATTTAGGCCATCTTTTCTACAATCAGCGTTCAGATTCGTGGAATTCTATTATATACGCTACTTGATGATTGGTTTGTATCTACAAATACTGAAAAAATTCTTCCAAGAATTTTATCGATCATAAACATGTAATTATCGTTTTATTGTCTTCAGTATCATTTGAGATATTATTATGTGTGTACATACCATGGTTTTTTTTATTGTCTGCGTAGATTACTCATATAAGTGAGGATTCGATCAGAAGGGAGCATCCGGGCAATCAACTTGGCTGTTTCTACAGTGGAACCGTACACGGCGATCCACAATCCTCCGTCGCCGTCAGTCTTTGCCATGGAATGGTAAGTTAGTCTATCATCATTGCAATTTTTGTTATCTAAATCAAGTATAGGATAGAAGTAACGAAATAACTGATAAAAAAACCTGACTCTCTCCACACTGAACAATTTCTATCCGAAAAATTTTCCTCTCATTTGCATAGTTTTAAATATA
The DNA here is from genome assembly GCF_001263275.1 of Habropoda laboriosa. Lineage (NCBI taxonomy): Eukaryota > Metazoa > Arthropoda > Insecta > Hymenoptera > Apidae > Habropoda > Habropoda laboriosa. The sequence goes on along the minus strand of NW_017100263.1, from coordinate 2,347,791 downwards.
CAGAGTGTCCCACCAATTCTATTCACCTCAAACATTTCTATTATTTCAAATAATAAATGAAAATATTACTTAGAAAAGTTGTATGATTTCAAGGTAAACATAACACGGTGGCAGTAGTTTCTTCACAGGTGGAGGTCAGTTTTATTTTTTCGAACAGAATGTCCAACATTTTATAGTCAAGATCGATAGAATAACGAATTTTTCATTTTTTGAAGAATATTCGCCATTTTTTTTAAATGAAAATAATAAAGATTGACTGAATGATAAGTTGTTTAGTACAGTCCTGTTAAAAATAGTGTCCCACTGGCTGACATGATTCCGGCTATTCTACTTATCCGAAACGAGAATGCCAAAAAGATTCTTGACTAGAACGAAAGTTGAAAGAATAGGGGTACTTTGAAATTTGAATTTTTGCCACTTGTTTTGTGGGTTATAAAAATAGGAAAAAATAGGAATTGTTTGATTTTCGTGGTTCCTGTGATAGCGGCACATCTACTTAACACGTGTGCAAACTTTGGAGTCAATTAGTCAACTAAAACTTGAGATATCATGTCAGCCAGTTCAGAAAGTACAGTTTCATGTATAGTAGACCTTCATCTTATTCAAACAAGTCCTACTCAGCTGAATTTCTTTTCTACGAGTAGCCCTAGCCTTCTTGGCAGCCTCTGTCATCCAACTCTCCTGTCGGGAATTTACATACATATGTGTGTACTTACATCTCTGCTTGCTGGCCAATAGTCACTTCCAATACAGGAAAAGCATGTAGAATTTATGAAAATCCCTCGTAATATACCAACGGCTAAAAACGATTCGATTGTAATTTCGACGGC
>NW_017100263.1:2345668-2346671 GCF_001263275.1 Habropoda laboriosa | reverse complement strand
CTGCCGCTCCTGATGTTTTGGAGCGAAAATTCAAATCAAAGAATATGTTTCCGCTTTGTCTGCAGATGAATCTTCGTAGATCGGTTTAATTACTTCCCACATTTGATCACTAACAATAAGAGCTGGTTGTACGTCATGGATATTGCAGGGTAGCACGCTATGGGCTGTGTGCGATGTTCTTTAAATATCTATAACTTTGTTATTTTTACGAATTCAGAAAATTAGAAAGACAAATGAATTTTTTGAAAAGTCTAGAGTAGAATACCCCCTTAAGTTGCTAATTTTGCTCATTTCCACTTTCCTAAGGAACCTCGAAATTCCCAAAAAACATTCAACGAACTTAAAGCAGCTACAAAACATCAAAATACCGCGCGTACATAGTCGACGTCTAAAAATACCCTTCTGCATTCTGCTTAGAAATCGTTTTCCAAGTAACCTATTGCCGGACGCATTTCCTCGCGAAATTCTTTGCATAATTCTTCAATAGATAGAAACAAAGTTGCGGGAACGCCTGGTGTGTATTATACAAAGGCGTGTTCGAAGGCAATTCGTGTAAGCCAGGTACATATTTTCTCCTCGTCCCCACCTTCACATGTTTCCTACGATACGGTATCGATAAGTTCATTGGAATCCTCATTTATAATATTTTCTACTTTCAACGACGCGACACGAGTTACACTACCTCTATTTTCTTCTCCTCGTTCAAAGATGTAATCAATTTTTTTTTCAAAACTTTCTCCAATTTTAATGTTTGCAAAGATTTTTTTTTGCTATAATTGTTTATTATAAAGCTTTGCGACAAATGATAGTTAACGTAAGTGATTGGAAGTATGATTTAACACAACTCGTAATACAAACACAACGACTGTCAGGCAATTCTAATGGCTCTCAGAACTCTAACAATAAGACAATTCTGACAGCACTTAGACGATACTTACAACACTTAGGAGACTCATACAACACTTCGACGACTCTTACAAAACTTGGTAAATTTTCATATTCT
>NW_017100263.1:2338022-2345490 GCF_001263275.1 Habropoda laboriosa | reverse complement strand
AATACAGCGAAATATCTTTTAAGGAAGTGATGTTAGGAAAAAAATGTTTTAACAAAAGTTGTTTGGTACGGAGGGGGACATTATGTGGTACAAATATTTTTTTGTACCGGATCTGGTGGGGGAGATTTCAAAGACAGTTTCATTTTTATTAATGGAATGCTATATTTTTTTTATACATAATATGATAGTGTATGTTACGACGAGTCCAACGAGGTGCGAACAAAGTCATTTAAAAAACATATAAAAATCACTTCTTTATACTTTATCTTTCGTATTCCACAACACTGATTTTTCTTCATAGAGAGTGATTAATTCGGTGATTTCATTTCTCCACTAATTTTTCTTCCCGACATTTTTTACTCGCACGAGAGTTCTGTCAAGAATACGAAACTGCTTGTTGTTTGCAAAGCAACTGTTTATTCGAGTCGTAACTCTCAGAGAGTTGAGCGATGCTCTCAAACAGTCACTTTCAGACGCGAGAGATACTCTCGAGAGCAACTCGCGATAATTTTACTCTCAAAAGGACAGTGTAACGGTTTGAATTTAAAAAGGGCGCGTCTTTTTACCGCGATCGGCGTGCGTCCGCCGAGCGGCGTTGGGAGCGGCGATCGCGCATGCGTCGAGCGAAAAAAAGTATGGCGTATTGTATTGTATTAAGAGCACGTGCGTGACGTTTGTTCTCGGTTTTGCCAATAAAAGTAATATAAAATCAGAAAATTCTTTTGCCGCTAACTCTTTTCTGTGCGCGAACAGACAGCTAGCTTATGTTTGGCTCGATGTACGTACAGCGACCTAGGCTCGCGTTTCTTATGTTTGGCTTGCAAAAAATTTCACGAGTTCTAAGAAGTTAAGGCCTAGAATTTTTCCCAGAACAGTTGCGAGCGTACAGCGAGCAGAAATCGGGCAGGACGACTCGTCCTCAGTCGGTGTTTACGAGACAGTCGAACGAGTGCCTCGGTGAACGTCGCTTATACTGTGCGATTATAGTCTTGTAGGGAATACAGTGCTCGCTCGAACAACGCGTTTTCGATTATACGCGGATTTCCAATCAATTTACGTACTTAGCATATTCGTTCGTGTGAATTAAGTGCCGCTGCATACAAGAAGCTAGTGCACCGAATTCAAGTACACAACGGACAGCTCAGCTTGGGAGGAAAATCAAGCGAGAAGCGTGTCTCTGCGAGCTACACAGCTACAGTTTCACGGTATGTGTATTTGCGAATAATGTGTACATATATGTACGTACACAATCGAATGTAAAATTGCGAAAAATCGGGAGCCGAACCACCATGTCTGTTTTATCAAAGGAAATGACTTTATTCGCACCTCGTTGGACTCGTCTTAACATACACTATCATATTACGTATAAAAAAATATAGCATTCCATTTAAAAAAATGAAACTGACTTTGAAATCTCTCCCACCAGACCCGGTACAAAAAAATATTTGTACCACATAATGTCCCCCAACATACTAAACAACTTTCCCTAACATCATTTCCTTAAAAGATATTTCGCTGTATTGAGATAAAACAGACACCCTGTACTATAGATCGTGCAGTGGCGAGCGCCACCCGATTTCAAAAGATAAGACAATTAAATGCTGAATCGACTTAGCAATTCAAGTGCAAATAGCGAGGAGTTTGTTATCGGTAAAATGATCATCCAGATTGTTGTTTGTACAATCGTTGCTCGGTAGATTCTAGATTATTATCTGACCGTATAATCCAGCATTCTTGCACTCAAGGGTTAGAAATCGTTCACTCTGACTAATATTGACGATTTATCGAGGTAACTTGGCCGTGTAATTGATAGTAGAGAGGTTAAACAACGTGGAGAGGGAGATTAGTTGATTCAGTAGACCGAATTTCGAAGGTTAGACGGTTTATTGATCGACAAACGGATGCGATTAATCTTCTATTCTCGTGTCTGTCCGTTGTAGAAAGCACAGACCGTTGTCTGGCCACCAAAGTTAGATGGCGTTGGGCACGGTCAGTGCTCACGATTGTTGGACGGCTGACCATCTGGAAGTTCTATCTGCTGGATGATTCAGAGTTCACCTAAAATTATATTTCTTTGATTATTAATAACCTGTGAGTAAATGGTATCTCGATGATCTTGATTAGGCGGAAGAATGTGATCATACGGTATTTTTATTTTTGGGAAACTGATATTTACATTGTTTTCAATTTCCCTGAAGAATACTTGACAATATATTCGAACACATATCGAGGCAACGAAATGTTCATCCAGGTTTCTTATTTTCAATATGCAATTACTGTTTGTCGTAATAGAGTTGTAAAATTTGTTGATCAGCGAATAAAAGTAAAACGTACTACCGCTCGTAAGTATTTATCCGGCTACTGTTTCTTCTGTACTCAGAGATGTGATAAATTTCTCAAAAGAATTATACTTTTTTAGATAAAAGTTACAATACAAGTTAAATTCTTGACTTCTTTCGTGCAAAATAATGCAACAAAGTTGCTTATTGAAGTAAAGATTATTATGAATGCATAGATAGCGTATGTATTATACAAATCGAACACACCTTAACAAACTAATTCCACTGGCAAAGTTAAAATTCTTCGATCCTTAAATAACAGTTATTCTATTATCCAAATTAATTTTATTCGCTAAATTCTAACCGCTAACCTTCTCCATCGCTCAACAAGTCGAGAACCACTTAGTTCATTGCCTCCAACTCAACCTCAACTGCACCAAGACCATTAAAATCGAAAGTTAAACACACTCCGACACGATCCACTTTGTTTCGAAGGCTGGCGGTGATCAATCTTTTTCAAACGTTTGGAACACGCCGAAAGGATGTCGAAACGAAACATATTTGAAAACGAACGTGAATTAGTCGATGAAATTGAGAAAGGGTGCAAAGCACGCATAGAAGCAGCTTTTGTGTGCCTACGTGTTTTCACGACCGCATTCCCGGTGCATTTCATAGCTGACGTGTCGCTAGATGGCACACGATCCACATTGGACATTTGCCATGGTAACGCTAGAACGAGTTTCCGGATTATCTTGGCAAACGTGGCTAAGTGGCGCCCGGACACCTCGACCGAGTTCGGCAGTGATTCCTGACGCGTTCCTGCCAATTGATTTCACGAGGTATCAAATTGTCTCGAGACAGACCGAAGACAGGTTCTTTTTCGAGCTGTGAGACCTTGTTTGAGCCGCTTCAAATGCCTAGGATCGAAGAAAGTAGATTTCGAATGACTCGGTAAGGCTTAGAAAAGTCGCGTTGATTGTATTAATTCTGATTGACGAATATTAATTAAATTAATTCCACGGGTATGGAACTATTTGTATAGAGAATAATGTAGGAATGTTAGGTTGGAGACAGATATTTAATAAATTTATAACAATAACGTATATATCTAAAACTCGAATTCTATTACTCTAACACTTTAACTCTATAACTGTCGATCTGTGACTCTCGTTCTGACTACCTCGCGCGCCTCTCATTTACCCTGTTTTATTCTTTCGTATGCTCATTCTCTCTTTTTCTATTTTTCTAGTTCTTCCGCACTATGCGAACATTCTCGAAATGCATTCGGTTACGTCATATTATGACGAATTTTTGTATCACCAATTGTGAAAAATAAATATACCAGTGGAATTACGTTAATTCAGCAATAAGTATCTAACAATATTATTATTGTATGATTTTGTATTGATGTAGCCCGTGTGTGCTGTCGCACTGAGCCGACTGATTAAAAAATGGACAACTGCGTGTTGCCTTTCTAACTTTGTGTAAGCTTTTATTGTGTGTAAAACTAAGTGACTAATTTGAGTGCTCGATGTTGTTGCTCTGATGGTTGTAACGATTCTACTTTCCCGAGAGCTCGTCTTCGCCCTCGAGAGCGGTGGTTCTTGAAGAATACGCTGATTGGTGAATATTTTCTAATATTCATCGCCAATCAACGTGCCTAATTTTCTCGCCAACTCCTTCCAGTGCGCCCTTAGCGCGCTTTACCCTGGTGGAGTGGGAGAAGATCCCAAGGGGTGGTCAAATGTTTATAATAATTCGGGAAATTCCTCCGGGTGACTCATCGGCCAGCGGACCGTTACAGACAATTGTACCCTTCGGAAACCCGTGGTTTATGGCATGTTCTTAAGCTATTGAGCGCGAAAGGCACAAGCGGCAAAGAACTCTAATTAAGTGATTCTACCGGCTTTCGCTAGGATGGACGTTAAAGCATAAAATAGTAAAGTAAATCCTAATCTCAAAAACAGCCTGTAGGTGCGATCGTGCCATAAACCTTTGCCTGATGAATCCTAACAATTATATAACAGCATTTCGTTTTGAAAGATTGTTTTGTAAGAAAGGATTAAACGGAATTAAGTACCGAGTTAATTTTACATTTCACTTTTTTTTAGTAAGTCATGTGCGGTTAATGTTTACTGAAGAATTAAGTGATACATACCACGATGAATACCTTGACGTAGTTTTATGTGGAATTGGTTTAATAATAAGATGTGAGTGATGGCGTGAATGTAGTGAGTATGTCGAATCGTCTCGAGATTTGGTGAACGAGCGGATCATACAGGGTAACTGGGGGTAAAACAAGAGAAGCGCGTTGTTATTGATATCTGTGAGTACGTGAGAATTTATTGCGAGATATATTTAGAGAGAGTTGATCAAATTATCATTATTTCTTTTCACGTGTGTTTATAGTTATTGTTGAGCTTCGCGTTACGATTCTCGCGAACACTCTGACTTAGTTATAAATTAATAACTCCAAGCCTGGTTGAGACGATTAATGTTAGTCGTTATGGTACGATACGATATATGATTTGTCTCGACCGTTGTTATGATATGATACTATGTACGATTTGTTTCGATATTGTCCCTTTCCTTTCTTTTCCATTCTTTTTGATTGATTTTCGATTTTCAACTGATTATTATCCCCTGCTCCGCGCAAACCTATCCTTAAATAGTACGTGCAGAGGGCAGTGACGGGGGATGAGACACGCGGAGTGGTCGGTATACTGAATTTTTAAGTTGGAAAGGGAAGACGGTCGGGTTTTTTGATTGGTTGAAGGTTGGTGGCAATCACCCCCAAGCTGACCGTCTCCAAGTCCCTTGGTCACCCCTAGGTACCGAGGGCATCTTCGACTGACGTCAGGGATATTCCGCGTGTCTCGACCGTAGCAGGTAATAACCTTATGAAGCGCCTTGACCCTACTAAACATGCGAAAACTAAATTCAAAGGCGAAAAATGTTAATCCGTGAACAAAGGACGAAGGTGCTCGTCGAAGACATTATGGAATGTAACCGATGGTCGATGGCTTCATTAACTCATTATTGCTACGGGCCAGTTCAGAGGTTCATAGAAGATTGACGCTATTTACAACAGTTAAACTCTGAACTGGTTTATGGCGTGTCGTTTTAGGAGAGAAAATTAAATGCTATATTGAAAGGGAACACCGAATAATGGGGTTTCGATTGTATGTGAGATCGGCCTCAACAGTTATTGTTATAAAATATATTGCTATTGAACTTATTATCAAGTTTTATACAACCACATTTTAGATTAAAGAAACGTAATAATTTTTATGTTTTATGATTTCTAGATATTAGGTACATAATAGACGGTAATTTTCACGAATATTCAGATTAACCCCTTAACTTGCACGCTCGAGTTAATTCGAGCGCGCTAAACAGGCCAAATTGTGCACACTCGAGATAATTCGAGCGGCGTTGTATTTGATGCTGCTATAATTTTTCACACTCGAATATATTCGAGAATTGAAAATAACAATGTGAAAGCTAAGAAAAAGAATCGTGTTATTGATATTTATCATTTACATAGGATTGTAAGCTATAATACTTATTTATTCGAAAATAAAATATAGCCTTTTTCCATGGAACAAAAGCGCAGTATATCGAAATTGTCCACTAAAAGAAAAGTTGAATCAGGAGTGATAACAATTTTATTTTTTTGCCAAAACAATGTTCTAAAGTTTGTTTTTTTTTTCATTAAAAAAATTGATTTTTTTTGGCCGGTTTTTTTCAAAAAAACTGTGCGTTAAGGGGTTAAATATATCAATCATCAAACTGCAATTTCTTTCGTTATATTTTGCTTTTTCTCATACAATGTTGTAATAATCAATTGTGCCAGTGGTCGTGAAAGTGATCCCACTCAAAAATCTAAAAAAATTCAATTTATTACTTATTTCGTGTTTCATCGATCTTTTCGCAACAGATTTATATTACAAGAGCAAATACCTAGGTATTTTGTGGAAAATTTTGTTACATAATGAAAATATAGTTTTTAATACACCCACATGAGAAAATCTGAATACTTGGCTTAGGCCACTATCGTAATCACCGGCACAATTTTTCTTCGCAAATAATTTCTTCTATAATAACATTCGCGAAATATGAAATTTAAAATGTAATAATACTTGTTTAGTGTCTGCATATTAAAAAACGAGTATCTTGTCTTATGTGCTTAAGAAGGTGACCTTCCAGAAGCGTATTTTTCAACCATAAGACAACCATATTGTTAGCGCTCGTGATCGGATCTCAATGAGATACCTGGTCGAGCCTTGTAGATATTGCACGTGATGTGCCGACTAGATTTCAATCTGTATTTCTCGAAGGACCACTCTTACAGATATAAGAGACTATGTAAATTATACTATTCTTGGGAATGGTGTTCCCTTTACTATTGACTATTCTGAACTATTCTAAGACACGTTTACGCGTGGTTTTTAAGGTATCGGTGATGGCACTGATTGGTTGACAGGGGAATGGAAGTGGAAGACGGGGTGACAAAAATGAGAATGTTCAATTGGTGGATGGAATTTGTGGAAAGGTAGCGGGAAGGATTCGGAGCGGGGGTGACGAGCGACTTCTCACCCCTACGGGGAAAGGCCCAAGGTGACGTCAGCGCCATACCGTTGATCGGGTCACCGTGGCCGTCCGACTCTTGGGTTCCCTAAAGTTTATGACACGGTAATTGCTATATTGAGAGACAGAAATTAATTTAGCTAATGCTGAGTTCACGTACCACCTATTCAGGTATAGGCGACCGTATCATAAACTAGTTCTAACGAAGCCTTAACACATATACAGAATGAAAAAAAAAAAAGGACTTCACACGATGAATCGTACTTGTGCAAAAGCTCTCGAAATAAATTATCCCCCCGCGCATCGAGGTAATTGATAAGGTTATTTAAGCGTTTGAACGAGCCACTCTGTATTTCCGTCGCCAATAGAGGCACGACGCGCGATACCATGAGTTATCGAGCCTCCCTGTGAATCGATCTACCGAACAGCGCGCGGATTAAACGAGCCGACAAGCTTGGTAAATTTGCTTCCATAAGTTACCAAGAGGAGAGGTTACCGCGGACAGTTTACGTGGACGAGGCGGATTTTCTCTCGATTCCGCGAATGCAACGCGTAGAAGTAGACGCAATTAATTAAAGACGTCTCTCAAACAAACGTGG
>NW_017100263.1:2337148-2337994 GCF_001263275.1 Habropoda laboriosa | reverse complement strand
GATCATGGCTAAATTCTTCTTTCTTACGTTCATTTTATTTCTTTTTATTTGGAAAAATTGTTGAAAGAAATTCTAATTCTTTTTTTTTTGCACACGATAAGTTATTTCCAATTGGGTAGGTTTTTGTGTTTCATAGCGCGACATGATTTAGATCTTTATTATAAATGGAATAGAACACCTTGTGTTGCCTGAAAGGAAAATTAAGATTTATGGTGTGTTACTGTTTTGCAAGAAAAATGAATAATGAAAATTATAGATCTAGAAAGTTTGATTTGTAGACTGGTATGTTTTCTAAGTTGTTGAAATGTTTGAACTTTATATTACCGATTAATCTACCTTATTTCTTTATTGATATTCGTTTAGAAAAACTGTTAAAAGCAATTTTAACTCGTGACACAGATTGCAGCTACATAGGGGAAGTTCCCCTAACGCCGGACACTTACGGTTTTTCTTAAATAAATCTGACTGAAACGCGTCGGAAACTTATTTTTATTCCTTTTGTTTCCTCTAGGAGATTCGCTGAATAACGGCTCGGTAGCGTTTCAATTACTGCAGATACAACTAATGTCCGATATTAGGTGTTAAGGGAACTCCCCCTATGTATATTTTCCAAATTATTCAGGTTGTTTCACAAGAGCAATAAGTAACGATTCAGAAGTTAGATTTATAAAAGAATATGTTTTACAAATTATTGGAACGTTTGAGTTATAAATGTGTAAACAGTTGTAGTAGTTTTAACTTTCCCAATATATGTTATTTTTTTTATTAGAATATTAATTGCATTAAATCGAACACCATTTGATTTAGTTGAAGGAGAATCTGAATTAGTATCTGGTTTTAATGTAG
>NW_017100263.1:2329990-2336704 GCF_001263275.1 Habropoda laboriosa | reverse complement strand
TAATTTATTGGAAATAGCTCGTAAAATTGAATAAGCAAATAACAAATATCACTCAGGTTTAATATGGATAGGAGTTATTTAGGCCAGTCAATATCTGAGTATGTCTGATAATACCGCGACTTTTACTACTTACAATCAGTAATATTGCACTAATTCCGTGGAAATGTTTCCTGGGGATAAAATAAAATTTCTTATCCAACTTAAATATCTCTTTTAGTATTAATACCAGCGATTTTAAGTATACGATTAAAATTATATGTACTTCAATAACCAAGGCAGGACAAATTTTTAGATCAAGACTACTTCCACTAGTCCTTAGAATCCCTTCTAATTCTAAATTAGTAATTCTAAACTTAAATTTATTTTACTTCACAAAATTATTCTCTCAATTGCAAAGGATTTAATCTACTTTAGAAACTCCAAATTTAATTGAGCAAGTTTAGAGGTTCTATCCTAGAGACTGCAGGAATTCTGCTCTCGTGAATTTGAAGTCGATGGTTTTTTTTCCATTTCCCTCCTGCGTAATGTTATTCAATTTGGAATTTTGCGAAGTACGAAGAGGAACGTGAAATACAGACTCACGACAAACACGAAATTCGCGATGTTTGATTACACGTGGATATTCGATTGATGCGACCGCCGCGAATTTCCGCGGAAGGAAAATAATAACCGAAGGTCGGCGAACAGCAACCGATATTTATGTGTTATTCCCGCGTTCTAGGACCCGAGATTTACGTGAGTTCCTTTTAAACTCTCCGTGTTGACGCTTCTGAACGAAAAACACGCGTGAAATTCTGCGTTTCCGTTACGGTCAGCATGTCAATATTTGACATGGCGCGCATCTTTCGGAATAATTAGTGGCATGTGCGAAAATTACGTATGACAGTGACGTTTTTGATACAAGATTAACATTCTGGAGGCTGTAAAAATTGACATAAAAATTAGTATATTTTTTTTTTATAATTAGTTTGTGATTTAAAAGTAATCAGAATATTAGAAAACTGAAAGAATATTTCATTTACCATCAAATATCTCTGGAATATTATTTGCTTCAGTTGATGTTTTTAAGATTGGTTAGATGGAGAATGAATTTTTCCTATAGGTATTTATTATATGGGGAAACTGGGGCGAAATAAGGGAGCTATTCTGCGCGTAGTACTATTCGACTTTATTAGACAGTTCGGTGACGTTCGGTGCGTGAAGACCACTAGACAAAAATCTGCCGTTTCGACGGAAAAGGTTTCTAGATATAGGTTCGGTAAGTACGAGAGTAGGGGTTGGTCTCAGAGGGCAATGTAGGGAGAGGCGGTGAGGTCTAGGTTCAGCGATGAGTAAAGGATGATGTGGAGGTCTAGGTTTCGGGGTGACTAACGTTAGGATGATGCGGATTTGTTTACAGTTAAGGAAAGGAGGCAGGATGACTAAAAACTAATGAAAGATAGGAGAGAGGTATACGACATAATGTACTATATAAGGCAGCAGAATTGTTTGCAATACCATATTCTACTTTTCAAGAAAGAAAAATTGGAAGAAAACCAAGAAATTCAGTTAACAAAAATAGCGAAACCACTGCTAGCTAGAAAAAATAATAAAATTTCTATTAATTTAACAGTTTGCTTGTAGTTTTTAGTTTTTTGTTTCCAATTTTATTACAACATAAATTTATACCTTCTCGGCCATACTGATAGAAACTGGACACTTCAAGCTATCAATTAATATCAAAAAATTAACAAGTGTGCAACTTTTTATAGCATTTCTTGCTTATGTAGCCGGAATTACCCCGCTCTCCCCTATGTAACGCAAAAATAGATAATTATTTACCAAGTGTCGTTTCTACAAAAGTGTACACTGTTAAGTTGCGCCACTTTCACACACAAACACATTGCTAGCAACTATTTTTAACGTTCTTTCGTTCTTTAAAGTTGCCGTAAATTCCCAACGTTATTCGTACTAAGTTGTAATTTTAGCGAAGGGTATCGAATTGATCACAGAGGGAAATAACTGTATAGGATTTTTTCCTAGACATACACTGTATTGATGGAGAGCTATTATTAAGACCATCGATACACAAACAGTTTAACCTCTAGCTATTTCGATACGGAATTCCTCTTAAACTTCCTCAAGTTCTTTTGAACTTGTCTCGACGCATTTGCCATTCCAAAAAGAAATCATGAATGAAATTCTACACACTGGTGTATACTTACTGTGTCTAATTTTACTAGAGTAGTAACCAACGAAATTACTATCGTAATTTTAGCTAAACTGCTTTACAATGGTGATCGTAAAATTGAATAAATTTTACATTTCGCAGAATGAACTATAAAAACATTATACAATAAGTCTAAATAAGTTAAAAACATTAAAAATGATTTTTCAGATTGGAAAATACCAAGCGATTCTACTCATTCTTAAAAATGAGTAGATATACTTCATTTTGGACCATAATTGCTAAATGTTTTATATAATATTCTTTTCATGCTATGTTATATTTACATTTTATTTGATACTATAGTATTAAATATGTATAAATAAATAACATAAAATTCTACTTCTCTTCCCTTTCTATTTTGTCACTGTTCATCATCCTGTATTTTTCTGGTAAATTTATAAAAATAGTCCATTGTACGAATATTTCAAAAATATCATTCATATTGTGTTCAAATATACACGTTTCCGTATACAAAAAATACAAATTTCCCTGAAGAAACACGATCCGAAGCGAAGCTCAAAAAATATTTTCACACGCGCGCGAAAATTTACTTGCTCAAGAATTGAATCGATGAGATCAGAAACAAGGAAAATTTCTTTTTTTCAAAAATTAATAATATCTTTTTTAAAATTTTCATGATTTACGTTGTTTTTGCACTAACTCATATGAATTGCCCAAAGTAAATACAAGAAAACTTGATAAATTTCCAAAACTTCAAATTACGAATCCTTGTTGTGTACCGTGCTTTTCCTTTATGTGTAAGGCGTCACGGTTGGAAAGGTTTTAAAGAGTTAATTGTTCTACGTTTTACTGTAGTGTTTGATTTCGGCTTAAGTTAGAATTTTGGACTGCTTTCCTTATAAATGGTGCGTCGTTTAAATACAGTTACCCGGAGTTAGAAAGTCGCAGCAATGGTGAATCAACGCTCCTTATTTGTTTTAGGGAAGAAATGTCACTTTTCGTGAGTTGCCTAATGCAAATATCAGCCGGCGACGCAGGTCAACGGATAGAGTCATCGGTCACGTCGTAATTTCGTGCTTTGACGTACGACAGTCGTCATAAATCAAATATTTATTACGACGATTAACGTCGTAAGTACTCACACTCCTGTTTATAAGTGTTAGGACAACTAAATGTGAACCATATTGAAATCTACCGAAATTTAATGAACTCTATTGAAATTACTGAATTCTGCTGAAATCTACTGAAATCTGCTACTATCTATTGAAATCTTTTGAATCTTGTGGAAATCTACTAAATTTTTGTAAAATCTGTTGAAATCTACTGGATTCTACTAAAATCTAGCAGTAGTAGTAGTAGTAGTAGTAATGCAAAGCGGGTGGGGCTATAGAAGTCCCTAAAGTCACCTAGATCTTATAGTTCCTTTGTGACATCCCGCTGGATGGTTAGATCTGGTAGGGGAGGCCTAGCCCAGCGCTGCTCGCCAGGCTCTAAAGGCTGCCCACCTTTACCTTGTTTATATCTCTGGGGCATAGGAACATTTTAAAACTAGGGCAGGACAGTGGCATAGAAAGTGTATGCTGTCTTTCTTCTCCACAGAGCCGACAGTTTTCCTGCTCGGCGAGTCCGAGGTTGTATAGATGGGCCCGAAGGGTCGCATGACCTGTAAGGAGTCCTATGCAGGTTCTCGTCCTTGTTTTATTCATAGCCAGGAGATTTCTGGTTCCGCTGGCTAGTGGTTGTTGCATCAGGAGTTTCGCCTGGCGGCAGCCTTTTTCCTTCATCCAGGAGTTCAGGTGTTGCCGTTCCAGGTCTTCCTTGATGTATTGTTTCTGTATTGTTGTTTGTTTCCTGGGCTCTCGAGGGTGCCCAGTTTTGCCAGACCGTCGGCCACCTCGTTTCCTTTACTAAAATCTAGCTTTCATATAAAATTATTTAATAGCTAGCTTTAATATGAAATTGTTTAACATAAAATTATTTGACGCAATAATATCATTACAAAATTAAGATTCTAGAAAGAAGTATTCATTCTAGGATCTCCAAGTACAACGAGTACATATGTTTATTTTTACTAATACATGACACTAACTTTGACGAGAGAATGTAATTTACATCATATAATACTTTCTACGCAAACATAATGGGTGTTCTGATACTTATGAACAGCAGTGTATGTTGTTTCTGACCTCACTTTGTGAATCACTATTTCTATTTTACCATATGCCATTTCTGCACTTATTTGGCTTATTCAAATGTGAACAACATGATTCAGTGTATAATTCAATTAAAAAAAACAACTTAACTTATGTTGTTTTTGATCTGACCTTGATTCAACTTAGAGTTTCCACTTTCTTTGCGTCAGAGAATAAGCACATCCTCGCTTGTCCCACAATTCGTGGAGTATTTTGTATAATTATCGATGCACACAATGTCCTACAGACACTCTACGAAGCGCTCCACCGTCCTGACGAAAAATACAAGAAGAAAGGAAAAAGCAGGGTACATTTTTCTTGTCCCTCTTCTTTCCGCTTCGTTACTCCCGATTATCACCCGTCTCGGTCAGAAATCGCGTTCTTCACCACTTGAAAGAAGGGAACGAAAGGCGCTAACTTGCGAGACGACGCTCGCCTCGTTAGAGAAACTTACCGTGACGAGTGTTAGGGGAGCTGCTAACGAATCGGGGGACAAGCCAGAAAATCTCGTAACAGGATGTAAGTTTAATTGGCGTTCGAGCTGACAGAACTTTTCGATCGCCATAGCTGATTTATCGACGTTTTCGTTGATTGTTGCTCGTCCTTCATGTGGATTGAAAATGAAAGCAATCGTAAAAATAAAATATATACTTCGTGTTTCTACTGCTTTTTAGATCATTTCGTGGACGAAAGAAAATTACGTTCGAGTTTTTCTGTTTTTTTGATCGGCGCTTGATGTAGCTTCGAAAACACGAGGTATTGTATCTCTTGCGTCGGGTGATTTTGAAAAATTCGTTAGCTACAAAGGAGTTCATTTAAATCGGATATTTTGTAAGAAATAATGCTTTTAAGAAACGAATATGCTTATATTTAAATTAAAATTAATTTTTTTTTATTAGTAACAATTATAGTAATAATACTTATCGTCTAATGAAACTTTTTTTCATAATTAAGGGATATCTACCGAGTCTTGTATTTTGCGAAATTTTATTGGCGTGTAAGGTATTTTAAGTTTTCAAAGTGCTTTTTAAATTCAACCCAGAGGATAAGAGTTTATCAGTTCTTTGAAGGTATTTTTGTGTACCCTTTGTGACCTTTTAAATATTCGATATTGTTACGATCTTTTTACTTATAAAAAAGACGCTACTTATGGTTTCTCTTTTAATCTTGATCCAGCTTGAAAATAGAAGATTCTTAAAATGTATACCGCAGTAATTTCATAATGATTAAAAATTAATATTTTTAATGTGTATTTCTGTTATTCTATGATTACGATGATTTTTTCTATTTCGATGGTGTTCAGAAATATAAATGTTTCTGCAGTACATCGTTAGCTGTTATATTTAGGTGTACAAACAAGCTGTTCATTATTATTTATTGAAATAATTCCCACAATTTTCCTGTACCTATTCCTATCTTTCAAGCATAATAATTGTGAAATCGGAGATTAAAATGAATTCTCCAATTGTTTGCGATGTTTTTGTAATTAACTACGTTGTAAAATAATTTCAAAATAGAACAGTAGGCATTTTTCTAATATTCTTAATTAAAATGTGATTTCTAATAGAAGTTAAAGTTTTCTTTTTTCGTGAGTTGAGTCGATTATTTTCATCGCACATATTTGTTAGGATATTATTTGAAAGTAGAAATTGCTTAATGCGAATAGACTTTTAAAGACAAATACACCGCTACCACTTCTCAGTCCTTCTCTTTGTTTCTCAAAGTGGGAGTCATGCTGTGAAAGTCATAAAAACAAATAATTGCTGTTGGTGTAGTATGACCCTTGTTCGAAACAAAGAAGAAGGTCAAAAAGAGAAACTTAAAGGCCAGTTGCCAGCAGTTGCATGGTTATATAGTTGTTTGATTCCTGCGATCGTTTCCGGGCAGTCCTTTTCGTTTTCGAACTCTTAGTTAGCTTCAACGGTTGTTGCCGGCAATACTGATGAAATATTCAACTCTTGTCTCATAAAGAAGCAAGCACTGAATCATTGAAATTTCACGTCTCTTTTATTTCCAGAAAACAGCGACTTGACGATGAAATATCTAAGTAAAAAAGCAAAAAGGATCCGAAAAAGATTTAAATACAGGTTATCAAAAATTTTAAACGATTGATAGCCTAATTAATGAAACTTCTTGAAAATTTATTACGTCGTTCGGAAAGTGCTGTCGGATTTCGTAGTCTGAGTTTAAATAATCATAATTCCGCCAAAAGTTAACATATTTATTCAGAATAAGAACCATTACAATCGGTACACCTTCACCAACATTTCGTTAAGAAAACATAAGCAACACAAAAAACATTAATAACTGGATTCCGCGCGAGATGTCCGACAATCAGGGAATGCTTCCTCC
>NW_017100263.1:2290361-2327480 GCF_001263275.1 Habropoda laboriosa | reverse complement strand
GGAGGAAGCATTCCCTGATTGTCGGACATCTCGCGCGGAATCCAGTTATTAATGTTTTTTGTGTTGCTTATGTTTTCTTAACGAAATGTTGGTGAAGGTGTATCGATTGTAATGGTTCTTATTCTGAATAAATATGTTAACTTTTGGCGGAATTATGATTATTTACATTCAAACGAAGAAATCCGACAGAAATTCCCGAACGACCTAGTAGAATTCGTCAGAATGAATAGGTATATACGACAGTTTGAGGGCACACGGCTAATTGTTTGCCAGATTTTTATCTTCCTTATTTGTCCAACCTCCTGTCATCATATAGAATCGAATTGGTAATGTGGATTGTGATCATTAAATGTATTCTAGTAAATGGTGAAGATTTATATACATAGATTGTACATTCTTCATTTTATTTCACACTTTCATACATTTTCTACATGTGTGTATTACCCAAAAGCATCTCAAAAAGTGATAGAATACCTTCTATTCTAAATATGTATTCATAAACGATTCTCAAAAAAGTACATTTACAATCTCCACTGTAAATACATTTTTCGCTTAAGAATCTGACGTTGCTAAAGAAACGTAAACGAAATAGTAGTAAACCAACAATCCGTATTGAAAATACAGACGAAAGAAAACAATTTCCACTGTAGAACAACAGCCAATCTTCTTTTTATTAAGTGCCTCTGAAAAATATTGACAAGTGCACTCGAGTAAACAATAAATTACCCTGAACGGTAGCTGAGAGAGCGTTCGCATGGAGAAAAAGGAAGGGAAGAAAATGGACCGGGAGGAATCCTGGGACGGATGGAAAAAGACGTAATCGTAAATCATACTCGCGTGGCGTTAAATCTTCAGTTTTTCTCGCGAGTCAACGAGACGCGTTTACCGTCGACTTTCAGCTGAAAGATTGACGACGCGTACGGGCCGAGAACGTTCGTTTTTCTCTTTTTTCATTGACAGTTCGTTGAATGTTAACGGGCAGCGTTTAAGCAAGAAGCGGCACGACGATTCGAAATAATCGTGAATACGTGGTAAATCTTGATGGAATTTTATGAAAGCTGTCCGTTGTTTTTCATTCGTCGCATGCTCGGGACATTGTTCGCGGTGAAGTAACTGTAAACGAGCACCAGCGATGGAAAATGTGAAAAGCGTGAGAAAAGTATGTACATACACTGCTGTGCCGGTAAATTCTTTGTGCAAATGTTAGATTATCGAACTGTGTGGAAATTATGGAAAGATTTAGAGATATATTCGTGAAAGGTGTAATCATTTATTTCTACTGTATTATTGAAAAATAATAAACATTATGTTAAATACAATAAATATTTTTCCGCAACTGCACTATTTTTTATTCAATTCTTTTTCCTTAAAAGTGGTATTGTTCGTTTTTTATATTTGTTAACCCTTTCATGACTATATAATTGGACGCATATATCTCACTTGATTACCGCAACAAAAATAAATCTCGAATTTAGTGTCCATTACGGACGCGACAAATAAATAACAAATTCTTAAGAAAAATATTCGGTTAGGGAATAGTTAATTTAGAAAAATGTTTTCCTTTTTGCTATATGATAGCATTAATCAAGGGTGATATTAGAATTTCTAGTAAAATTGCATTTTATATCATGAACATACACCGAAAAGAGTGTTTTTTAAGGTATAAGAAAATTATTGGAAACATTGTGTCATCAATGCTCGCAAATGTAGATACTTTTACTTTGGACACTTTGTCTCTATATAGAGACGTAAGAGCATACAAAAGCACCACTTACCGCCATTACTCTCACTCTCGCACTTCGCTTCGAGCCTCTTAACATCCATCAGTTCTCATCCAGCGCAGATCAATACCTAAGACAGTAAACTGTCACCATTTTTAAACCACACATCGCTACGAAAACTGGATATTGTTATCAGTTACATCTTATTAACAAAGCTGACATTCTTTTTCAAAAGTATTACACTCCCAAATTATCGAACCAATCAAACTTTTAAAACCAACGTTTCAAAAATTAAAGTATAATTATTTTCAGCAACAATTCTATAAAAATTAACAATGTATGGCTGCTGTCCAATAATTTAGGATCGTTACTCTACTCTCGTATCTCTTTTATGGCTTTCAAAGCAATATTTTCATAATCTTCATCTGGAATATAAATTTTAGCCTTCAGTTTGAAATGTAAATTTAATTCGTGTCACTTTAATAATCTAAGTATTTATATTTGTACTTTTAGGTAATCGTGAAATTAAAAAAGTAGACGCTAAAAGGTTGGCTTTAAGAAAATATCGGTCAAAGAATAGAAGTTAGTGTTATTCGAATGTTTAAAAACTACAGTTTATTCAATTTTTATGAATGAAAGGATACACGTTTCGTTGTTTATTACATTTATCAAATGTATGTAACACAATCAGAGATATAAAATTGAAATATTAGACAATAAAAATTCCAATCTATCTTCATGTCGTCCTCTTTATGCTAATACCATGTACTATTCGATAATCTATGAAAATTCGCAACTAAGTGTAAAATATACTCAAGTAATTCTGGAAATCAAAATTTTTCACATTTTTTTACACCCAACAATTTTTACTTCCGACTTTAACCATAAAATAATTTCTTGTATAAAATTATAAAAAAGAAATTTTCAGCCCATTTCTTTATTTACACTGTCTCATATGACTATATGATTTAAATTATATTTCTTCGCCAAAGTTAGTATCATATCACCACCCGAATTACTACAACTACTCACCTTAAACTTATTAGTAGAATAACTGAGTTCATTACCGAGTTTTTAAACTTCTACTTTCAGTATACCGCAGTTTTAAGGAAAATACGACTTCTGACACACTTATCCAGAAAATGTCAGTTTATGAAAATTAGGGAAGAAAGTGCAACGAAAATAGGCAAAATTTAATTATCACCTTTTTTTTTAGAACTTTTAACAGTGGTGTTATAAATGGAGTATGAATTATCTGGTGGTAGTAGTATTAAGGTGACAATACATTAGAAATTCCTCCTTATAGTCCCAATACTTATAAACGGGAGTGTATGTTCTTACAAAGTGGAAAATTCGTGGTTTTGGCATAAGGAGGACGATGTATACCAGCCGAGTTAAGCTGTTTCTACGAAAAAGACTGGAACAGACGAACAGTCAGACTGATTTGATGTCTGCATCCATCGTGTAATCGGTATCGTTCGCGACCATGACCGTGCCAAAGAAGCTGGCCACGTGGAACTGGGTCATACACAGTCATGGTTATTTCAAGCACGAAGCGTCTTCTTTTCTTTATCGTGCTCTGTATGTCTTTTGCACCTTGCGCGCGCGCGTTCGTTTGCTAATTGAAAAATTCTTGCCACGCTGAAAACCTCTTCTTAGAACTGCCCGTGATAAACCAGTCTTTCTCGCAAATTTAACAATACTTAGGTGCATATCGATGTGATATTTTCGATATTGATTGAAAAATGTAAAATTCGCAGTGGAAGGATTAGAAAATATGGCTAAGTGATTTTTTTTTTATTCTACAATGATCGAGGAGATTGTATAAAAATTGAAACTTTTCGGATTTTCGGAATTTTTTGGAAATTAAAAAGTTTTATGCAGTGAACGAAGTATCGAATTCTTGATGAAATTAGGCGATTTAAAATAATGGGCAGAAAATATTTCAAAAAGAAATAAAATTCTTTTACTGAAATAGTAATCGTAAAAACTAAATTTAACGTTGCAGTGATCTTCAAGTTAAGATAACACATTCTATTTCTTCGCTATTTCCTAGAAGTTAATCGTGCTCCTACATATTATTAAAGAAGAAAAACAAACAAAAGAAAAGAGAAACATTCAAAACGTGTCGAAATAAAAACCACGAAGAGAACGGTTGAGCAAAATTCCAGGAAACGAGTACAAACTTTGAGAAATCTTTTTTGGAAGAAATATTACTCTTGCTCGCTTGGAATACTTATGCGTATCCTCCTTTCGCGACACGCGAAAAATCTGCACAGAGAAGACATTTTCCAGAAATTTGGTTTGTAAGAATGCTTCGTTAAGAACACAGTCATTCTAACACAGCAATTTTAACCATTTCCAAAACTTGAAATTTCAATCATTTCCACAGTTGTAGATTGACAGTTTCATTAGGTGGAACAAATTCTTTGTGGACGATTTCTTTTCAATCAAAAAAGCAAATTGACGTTGTCTCGTATTATCGTACCTCGTTTACATCACCTGTCAACTCCTTTCGATATTCACTTTCTAAAGTTAATTTTCCGGATGTTTGGCTTTAAAAATACTTGGATGGGAAGTAATCACGATTGAAGGTCCTCGTAGGTTCCTAGGAGGAATCGTGGAGAATGCATGTCGTGGTGATACCAGTTTTACGACACTTTTACACCCCTTCACCTGCTGATGCGGCTGACTGAAAGTCGTCAAATGCCTTTGCACATTACCCGGAAGCGCCTTGGGCGTTATGCCAGCTCCTTCCACCGGGGATCCGAAAAAATCCCGAACTCGATCGTATATCAAAAGCTGCCGGATTTACCGATGACCCTAAGTGACTCTGGCCGCGTAACAAAGCTGATCGAAACCGCTCCGAGCAGTGTTCAGCATTGATCTGTCGAGATTTTTCTTGAACACTGACTATGTCAATAAATTTTCAGCACCGTTTAAACGATGTGTAAAAGTCCTGGAATTCCTGGGTGCGTTAAAAATTTGAGAAACTCCAAGTATTTGTGGAGGACTTGATTATTTTAGCCTTTATGTGGAAAAATTGTGGACATACTTTTTATCATAGTTAAAAATGTTTCGAGTATTACTTGAATTATTTTAGTAAATTTGCTATGTCTCGGATGCCTCGTCAGTTTTAAAGAGTATAAGAACGTTAAAAATTGTGAGAACTCCGGGGTATTCTTACGGGACTAAATATGTAACCTTAGAAGTCGAGAAAGTGGTAAAAATTTGGAAAATTTTAAAAGATTCTTGGGCAATTCAATATCTTCACTTTTATGAGCAAAAATCATGGAATTTTTTCTACCAGGAGAGTTTAAAGTCTCGTAAATCTTGAAGTGTCGTTGTAAAACATGAAACCTTGTCTCTTGTGAGCCTTAAACATTCTGTAACACTTGAAAAGGAGAAAATATTAAATTCCTTGAAATTCTCGAAAATCCTCAGAAATTTCAATGATTCCATCAATACTAATAAGTACGAAATTGTTTTGGAAACGATCAAAACGTCGCACCTTGGACTTGCCTTGCGAATGGCATCTCTATTACAATGAAATTGCCCGAGAACTTACAATACAGAGAGAATAGAGGCATGCAAGCCTAGGGGAGATTATCCGAGGCGGTTGATTGCTTCTCGATGGAAGCTTGAAGACGTATCCGTGGACGATCGAGCACGATCCACCGTGGAAATAGCAACTGCGTGATTGCTATTGGATTTTAAATTGCGACTCTGTACGCCCTTAAGCCCGCGGCTACGGGGAAAGAGAGTGAGAATTATTTGCGACTGTTCCCGCGGAATTTATTGCCAATATGGCTCGCACGTCATAACCTCTGTCCCCTCTGCACTCGCCCAATGACGTGTCGAGGAAGTCGCGTTATTCCCTAGGATACGTGTCACGAAACGACGTGGAAAGTAGTGCTGTCGGCCATGCTTGAACATTCGAGCAGCTCGAAATTCGAACCGAATCGAGACTCGGTTTGTAAAATAATTATTATTGTATACCTGTTCTTCATATAGGTTACAATGTTCCAAGCGTTCATAATCGAAGCAACAGGGCAATAGGGCTCAGAAATTTCGATCTTCCCGAAACATATTCGAGCTACTCGGATCTTTCATGCCGCTCGGTTTTTCCGGCTTCTCGAATCGGATCGATTACACCTATCCCCCGATTTACACGATTTCACTTTTACACGGTTTTTAAAATCGGGTAATCATTTTCTACAAAATGACCCGAATGTTGAACGAGCTCTCCTATTTCAGCGAGATGTTAATAAACGCTTAGCTCAATATGAGGAGGTCTATAAAGATTTGATCAGAAACCAAACACAATTGTTAATTACGGATTTCATTACCAAGGCTCGCCGATCTGAAATTGTTTCTAATTCATCTAACATCGAACTTGAATCGCATCAAGCACTGTCGAGTGATGAAAGTGACATCGTACCAAACAGGAATAAAAGATTAATAGGCTACGAAATAACAGTAATGAAATTTTTGGTTAAATTTTTGAATTTATACTTCTTGTTTCTATATGTAAAATCAATTACATACATATACCTTTATATTTTTATCATTTTATGAATAGACCGTTATTTTTGTTTTTTAAGATATACATATTGTTAAGAACAAAAATTTGACCTTTGGAATTAAACCTTTGGACTAATCTTTTATGAATTTTGTATTTCTAGTTTGAATTACATATAGCTTTATATATTTATTATTTCATGAATGGACTGATATTTTTTGTTTTCCATTTGTATTTTATTTTTATTTTACGTTGAAATAAATGAATTTGATTAAATAACTGACTAAATTGTGCCCATTTTATTTTTTTTTTTAGATTTACACGGTTTTTCATACAAAAAGCCATGATTTCGATTTACACGGTATTCTGAGGAACCGACCTTCCGTGTAAATCGGGGGAAAGTAGGAATTTTGTTACGGTAACCACACGGTAAAACCAGTGTCCTGTCTTAGAACAGGATAATTCCTATAATTTCTTTATATAGTTTGAGATCTAACGTTTTTTAAAAGAATTTTCAGTATTGTACTTTTCAAGTTTTTTGAAAAGTTCTTTGAAATATTTTCGAAGCATTACTTGAATCTAATTTTCTTTTCTTTTTGTTGCCCCTTTAATTTACAGTTACTTATGATGCTTACTTGAACGTGATTTGAGTGTGATACAACAGTGTCTCTGTTTGAAGTTTTTAAACAAATTTGTAGTATCTTTCAGTTTTTAAAAAGATTTTGCAGAATTTCTTTAGGTACGTTTTAAACTTCACTTATTTCTGCTTCTTACTCACAAAATTTTTTAGTATCATTAGACGTATTCCCACGTAGTTATGGAAGATCTAAGAAGCACACCGATGTGCATATGCGTAAACCACGATGAATAGTTTCATCATTTATATTTATAGTGCAACGACAGTTAGTATGTATTTTGAATCAAGCGATAAGCACAATATTTTAACTTTAAAATATTTATACGATGTATATGATGTTCTAGCCAATGTGATCACCTTGTATGTATTTTGTATCTTTCGAGATAAACCCATCCAATTGAATATTGTATATTTTTGAGAAAATCGACGACAATGCGTAGCTTTATTTCGTTATTTCGAAAGTGCATGATTATCAATGAATTACAATAATAGAACCATCAACTGTTAGGAAACTACTTAACAAAATATTTTTCAACTTACGTTCAAAGTACCCACTTAAAATCTACATATTAACACAGCACTTAGCAATATTACTAAGGAAAACCATTGGTGCTAAATGGCAGAGTGAATTTTCAAAGCTGTCTTTTTGCGCCAAATTGTATAAAAATCCTTTGTCTAAAAAATCTGTACAATTTTAGAAAAAATTGGGTACATCTTTGTAACTTGGAACTGTATTATTGGATCTACCAACCTATTCACAATTTTTCTTTACACTTAATGCTCAGTTCAGCAAATTGTGGAGCTGTCTCCTTTTCGCAGCAAAATCTTCAATTGTGGTAAACGATGTATAATGTCTGGAAACATTCGTACTTTTACGAAAATATAACATCGTTTCCATGCAAATAAGGTGCATTAAAGTAAAAAAAATTGACTATCTCAGTTTTCAATTGTTTAACGAAGACCTGTTAGCATTGTTCTTCAAGATTCGCGCCGTTCAATTCGATTATTCATCGTTCATTTAGCGTTGTGTTCGAAACCATCTAGGTCATGTTTTAATTTAGCTGCATCAAGGTTCGGCTAGTCAATCAGTCGTCTGTTTTCAGGCAAAGAAATAGGAAGCCGTAAACACCGAGTGGTCAAGTCCTAACGTCGTTACTCTCGATACTGAATCGAGCCACTCGACCTAATTACAAGATCCTGTTAACAACACACGAATCTTTCTTTGCAATTGCTTTTTCTTTTCACTTTTTATTGGGTGTAGATAAGTTAAGGAACCGTAGATATGATAATGATCGACTGACAAACTTTGTAGACAGACTAATGGTTGAGATACGCTGCCGTTTATAAGTATTAGAACACTCGTTATGTTCGCGTAGAAAGTATTGTGTGATTTAACATTAGAACGACCGGTCCGGGTCAAAATGATCCATTAGCGGTTCTCCGAAAGTAGATTTTTATGTAACTAAAACGTGATGGAAAAATTATATTCATATCGATAGAAATAGAAGGATACATACAGTAAGTCCGGTTTATCTCGGAACAGTGAAATATCTCGAAAACTACGAATGATACTGTGTATGCAGACGAAAAGTCAGAAAATTACAAACGATGATACCTACCAGTATCGAGCATACACTATTTTTGAAAAGTTGCTAATGGATCATTGTGGCCTATCCGGTCGTTGTAGTGTCCAGTTGTATTTCCTTACCAAAGGTAGTGTCATATATTAGTGAAAATATACATATGTACCTATGATTCAAGATTCTAATTATTCAGGTTCTAATTATTCAGATAATTTTATATTGAACTTGTAACGACGAAGAGGCTTGCTTCACATTCAGTACGTAGATTTCAATAAATATTAGTAGAATACATTCAGTGAGTGTCCTAATACTTATGAGCGGGAGTGTATGTGGCGGTGATTATGAAAGTGGTCCAAGTCACAAATCATACAAAAATAGAATTTATCACTTATTTTGTGTTACAATGATTTATATTGCAATAATGTGTCTTGTGTATTTTTCAATAAACCCAAAGAAAAAAGTCTAAATACCTCGAAACGAAAAATATACACATATGACAAGCCACTTTCATAATTACCGCCACATATCATTTCCCACCTTGGTCCCTTCATCATTGTCCACATTTATCTCACAAAACTTCGATAAGAAATACTGAAATTAATATTTTTGTTTGGATGCTGTCTTGGGGTAATTTATTAATCAGCTCGTTTAATTAATAAGACAATTGCATTATTGTATTTATATTTACTCCTGATTCTTTGGATTCCATCTGAATTTCGCGAATTCTTGTGCCATTTATTTCACAAATGTGTCGATTTAATAGCTCATTACAAAAATGCTTTTTTATTAGGACTTTTTCTTAATTTCTTAATCTCAATAGGGTTATCCAAATTGAGTGTCACATCTTCAAATTGAAATGAAACACAAAGTATTTGAGATTTGTGTGGTTTCTTTATTTTAACACAAAGTCTACTTTATGACATTAATTATGAAAGACAATATCATTCAAGTGTCCTCCTCGGCTTTTCTTCATTACATTTTCACATAACTGAAATTCAGTTTCATCAATGGCGGCTGTGATGTTGTTTTTCAGCTCGTCAATAGTCTTTGGATTATTAGCGTAGACTTTACTTTTCAAGAATCCCCATAGAAGAAAGTCTAACGGTGTTAAATCACACGATCTTGGTGGCCAATTGATGTCTCCTCCTCGTGAAATTACGCGTCCATTAAACAGAACTTGAAATTTCATAATAAAATTGCGTTCCATTTGTTTATGCTTTCTGATGAAATCTTTCGAAAACAAATGAAGATATATTAAATGGTTTCGCAGTACGTACCATCTGTTGGAATATGTGACGCTTAATTAGGATAACCCTGTAGAACGTGTCCAAGAATTTTCTGAATTTTTTATAAGACTTTCAAATCGCCCTGTATAATTTATAATAGCAGGATAGTTAATTTTCAAACGCCAGATTCAAAGATATAAAGCAGTTGCACAAATTTAATCCTAGTTTTGTTGTCTTTCAAAATACATAAATTGGTCTTGATAGTTTAGCCTGTAACTATGTATAGTTTCAGGTGAAGTATAGATAGACCAATAAATGTATTTTGAATACGTCACCAGCTGCTTCTTGCTTTTTCCCTTTGAATCATTCACAGTCTAATATTTCGACGACTGCATGGCATACAGAACAATTGTTTGTTCGAAGCTTGTCAATTTGTCGCAGCAACTGCATGTAACGCGAGAGAAACAGTCACGCCTGAAAATGGAACTTTTCAAGTAGTGCAATGCTCGCGATGACTCAATATCATATTTCTTGCTCAACATTTTCTGACAAACTTCCAGACACTCTCCAATCTTGACAACAATTACATTATCAGAACGCTCAATAGCGACAGAGAAATTCATCAAAATCCATAAAAAAGAAAGTAAATGAGTCTCTTAAATGCTTCAATTGTTTTAATTCGTTAATTTTTCCAAAATAGAAGAGAAAAGGAAGTATAACATTGTTCGTATGTGTATTTAATTACTGAATCTTAAAGTTTAGTTAATGAATTTAATTAAACGATAACTGGTTTTGAAATTTTCAATTCTAAATGTCTCAAAGAAGTTGTTTATGCTTACAATGTTATTTAATTCTAGTTGCAAAATTTCTAGATGTTCTTTTGGATTTTCAAAAAACTGTGTCGGTTTAAAATTTGAGTGTACTTCAGTGTGCATAATTATTACGATTCAGAAATATTGTATACGATTATTTCTTACAAAGATATGAATTTGACACATATTTTTTTTATTGCAAAGCCTATTATTCAAAACAGATTACATATATACAGTGGCAGCCAAAAGTCTGTGACCACTATGAATTTTCAAGAGAAAGTTAAAAACTCGAGAAACTTTTAATGAATATTTTATTACCCACATGTGCCAAAAACGAAGTAAACTGCTATTGATCCCGGCAATTTCTTTGATTTTCCAATTTTCAAAGTCAATTACTTTTTATTTTTCCCTTAAAAAACCCCAAACAAATCTCATTTCGTCGATTTTCAACATTTCGCAAAATTAAAAATTCACAATCCACTTATACCCTTTTTGAAAACCACTTGTAAACTTATTCAGAATTTTCATGCTTGTCTACCGAAAAATATTTCTTTCAACAAGAAGAACTGTAAAAGAGTCCCTACATCCATACTCGAGGAATTGGTAGATCCCCTAAGTTTACAGACAGACAAAATCTAAACATCGATCTTGCAAAAATCTCCATTGATAGGATCTACTCTCGATTTCTCTTGAAAATTCAGATCGTTCACAATTGTCGCAGGTGCGATTAAACTCAAGAACAATACCACACGTAAAACGCAAAACCCACAGGGAACAAAGCAGCCAGTTTAAGGTTGGTTCGCAATAACAATCTGGCCGCGACAAAGAAACGAGGGAATAAAGCTGCTCCAGACGACGATGAGCAAGGCTACATCTTGTTCGCGAACGCGTAACCCACTTTTGCAAAATTAGATTTCGCACACGCGTATACATAGCACAGAAAGAGTAAGAGAAAGAGAGACGCAGAAGAGTATCTAGGCATTGGACTCCCTGCTGACCGTTGCTTACAACGCGCGATCGGCTAACGGCTTCGAGAACGTTGTGCAGACCTGTGTTCTCTTCGAGGGTTAGACGGGCGAGCCACACGTGCCGAACGAATCGGTCGTTTAACCCAGTTTTTGCACGTGGGACTGCCCGTTGTCTCGAAGGTGTTCCTTACGGGGTTAGACTACTTTGACCGGTTCAAAAAATTTAATAAATTTTTTTCGTTTGAGGCTTAGTTTTCAAGATAATCGAGTTCGAATATATATAACAATATATTTCTTTTACAAAGCTTCTGTAGAGCATGTTTCCGACCGGCTCTCTTCTTGATCGGGTTGATAACTTCTTCAATTTTTAATTTGAATTGGTTAAAAAATAAAGTTATCGACGCCACTGAAGAGAGAGTCGGCCGGAAAGATGCTATGTACAGTAAATTCTCCACAAGTGTCAGTCCGCAAGGAACCTAAACCTGACACTTGTAGAGTCAGGGACTACGTTTTCGAGCCTCGCGCCCGCCTTTGTAGTTTGCCGAACGTAGACAAGGACAGCGAATAAAAGATAAGGATGAAACGCGAGTCGAGGCAACCAAGCGATTTAAATACCAACTTTTTTAATTTTACAAATTATATCGTGTTTGATATTATTTTCATCAGAAATATAATTCAATATTCTTTCTTAATATTCTTCTTAATATTCTTTCTTAAAATTTCTTCAATATTCTTTAAATGAATGGAACATCTTTCAATGACTTTGTTTATAGAAGTGAAATACCTTTGAATAGTGTCGATTAAAAGTATATAAAACTTTCAGACTGTATTCCTTTTAAATAGTCATTTGAGGGAACGAAACACCTTTAAATAATGTACTCTCGAGGCCTGGAACTCCTTTAAATAGTATTCCTCGAAGCAATGGAATACCTGTAAATAGTGTTCCTTGAATGACAGACAATTTTGGACAGTCTTCTTTGAAAGGACAGAACACCTTTAAATAGTGTTTCTTGAAGGAACAAAGCACTTTTAACTAACATCCTTGCAAAACTGGAACATCTCTAAATATTATAATATTCCTTAGGAAAATGAAGTATTTTTAAATAATGCGTTGTTTTTAAGGAATAAAACACTTTTGGAAGAAGTAGGAGAGGAAATGTTCATTTATAGTAGTGTATTGATGATAATATAGGAAGAATAAAATTGGCTAATAATGTCGTTGAACAGGGATCGAAACGTGACTTGTTTCACTGACAGAACTATTCAAATTTCAAATTGTCCACATTGTAAACCAATATTTGAAAGCTGATGATTTAAGTATACAACGTAAGTACGTAGAATGTAACAGACATTTGATCACAATTTCTTGCTTTGTGTTTAAAAATTAGGAAAAAGATTCCTCTTTGTATTCATTGTAGCAAACGATTGTTTCAATTGCTAAAATTAATATTACAAGTATAATACATTTGCCTTCGATGAAGTTTCAAACTACCTCTTCTTACACCTTCAAATTTTCAATTTACTTCCCTCTTTACATGTACCTACTATCACAAAAGATTTGAAAGGGTGAAAGAAGAAGGAAAAAAGCTCCACCGGATATTATATTTGGCAAATAAAAGAAAACTGATTTGCAGCTAAACTACTGATTAAAACGAAAAATGTTCTATTGCAAAGTCACCCTTCAAAACGACTGTAACAATTCATAAGGGACATTTTTCAAATAATTTTAATAAACAAACAGCTATAGCTATGGCTATTACTGTTTAATTTCCCTTCTTCTTACCCATTCATTTATAAGTCTAAAATTATCACAATTCATTCTTACAAAGATCACCCAGAAACCAAGAATCCAAACAACGTTTGAACCTAGCCCATAAATCACCTCTGCTCAAACAGAAAAACACTCGCAGGAAGAAAAATTATCGTACTGCACTATCAATCATTCTCAGAAATACCTCCCTGCACAAAAACCACAACAGAACCATCCCCTTTATATAAATCTGCCCTATTAAAAATACACTATTCAAAGGACCAAGATAACACTCTAATCAAAGCACTACGTAACATCCGGAGCAAGAGGTTATCTCTTTCGTGAAGGGTTCGAGCAAAGTGGATGAACAGATTAAGGTCTGATCCTTTTGATCCATGCGAGCCATGTGCATCCACATATCCTTGAAATAAAACGATCGATATGGATTAATCTAGCGTCAATTACGCTTGGAAATCCTGGCTGCCAGCCTATTTTCATCGCGTGGTGAACAGCGTCAGGACACAAGCTCGATTTAATCCATTTATCCCGTTAAGTTTGGACAGGTATAGGGTCTGGTTTAGGCGTGGACATGATAAAATCGCCAGACTGTAAGTCGAGGCTCTCTCTCTCTGCCGTGTATTCTGGAAGCAGCTTCCTATGAAAACCGGGACTACAATGAGTTTTCTGTGCGCTAATGATACACCGTCTCGTTGCCAGAGGAACCGTCGGCGCGTCGAGGAAAGTTCGTAGTTACCGATCCCGTAGCGATTAACACTTTTTTATCCAGTAAAAAAGGAGGAATTAAAGTATCCTCTAAAGGTTTGAATTTTCATGTTTAATCGTAAAAACTGATTAAACTTGGTCTTCGCTAAAAATTAGCATTTCGAAGCGATTCTCATTTTGCGAGTCGGTTTTAGAAACCTTGTTTTCGATCAATTTTGTCTGTTTTCCTACACAAATACATACGTTCTATTATTATATCTTATAATATTAGACAGATTCGGTTTCAACCAAACTGAATTCGTATTTCATGCTTGGCGTTCATTTCTCAACTTTGTTAATTAAAAGTCAACGATAGATATCCATGGAAAACTCGCTTAATTTATTGTAAGTTACAATTTGCTTAGATTATGTTTCCCTGTGCAAAATATTTTACAAGTACAAATGTCTAAGCAATTATATATTTCTGACATAACAATTATGATATGCAGAAATGCAAAATTTTTAGACAAGTTCTTTAAGGCTAAAGAAGGAAATGAATTTTGTAAAGTGTTTCGAAAGTATAACTTATTTAAGTTTATATTACTATCATAACAGAATAGAATTTCCAAATTTTTAAATAAATTGCTTAAAATCTAGGCCAATTATCTTCCAGAAAAAGTCTCTGCACAATTGTCCATTGCATTCACTGAATCTCTCCAAAAATATACATTCTTTTCATTCGCTACATCAATATTGTGATATTCAACATCGAAAAATCTGAAAACCCTTCGGAGGGTGTTGCTCCATGCTGCTCTCACTTAGAAATAACCCAAGGTACGCCAACTTTACGAGATTCTCGTACGCAAACATCCTAGTAACTTCAACGATCAAAGTCGCGTTCAATTCGAGCTGATCCACGATAAATTAGTTCTATTTGAAAAGGCGGTCGTCTCATAAGCAAATAACGGTCCGGATGTCGCGCATCTTTTACTACCAGCCCACGTAGCGTTTTTTCCAAGTCAGGTACCATTTCTCGCGAGCAAGTCCCTCGATATTCACGACTTTGGATATCCTTATCGAGAATAGGGGGGAAAAAATGTTCACCCACGTGAATCCGTTTTTCTTCGACTGATAAGAACTGGCTATCGACTGGACGATTTCTAACCTAACCGCAGGCTTTTTTCCGATCTGTCTACGTATATCTTCTCCTCGTGTTTGATCTGGTTTATTTCTTGTCCCGTTCTGTCAGCCATTTTCACGATCCATTTATTTCATTTTTGAGTATATACACTGGTCCACAAGTATTAGGATACTTATCGGATGTGTTCCAAATTCTGCCGAAATCTACTAAAATCTACTAAATTGTATAATTTTTGGATGCAAACGGTGGGTAAAATGTTTAGAATAAGAAGATAAATAACTGCGGTTTTCGCCACTAAAAACTTGAGTTATCAGTCTGAAGTGAGTTCTTTGGACCTACGTTCATGTAGTTACAACTACTGTCTGGCGTGACAGTGAACGTGTTAATAAGTAAATGTTGTTCAAATTATGTCATGTTGTAGTTACAACTACTGTCTGGCGTGACAGTGAACGTGTTAATAAGTAAATGTTGTTCAAATTGTCATGTTTATGTCATTTTCATCAGAAAAATCTCATCAATATGTTAAGAAAAATTTCGGGATAAAAAAACGTAAAATTAAAAAAGTTGGTATTTAAATCGCTTGGTTGCCTCGATTCACGTTTCACCTTATCTTTTATTCGCTGTCCTTGTCTACGTTCGGCAAACTAGAAAGGCGGGCGCGAGGCTCGAAAACGTAGTCCCTGACTCTACAAGTGTCCGGTTTAGATTCCTTGCGGACTGACACTTGTGGAGAATTTACTGTATCGCGGGTTTCGGTAACTTACTTCCGTATAACGATTTGTTCTATCGATTTACGTTTTATCTTTCTCTACTCCGCAAACTTTTACCAAATAATAATATAATTATTCCAAGATTAAAGAAGGAAAAAGAAACGATAGACATCAACTACGATACAGAACCCCGAAAGTTGGACGGTCCAAGATGAATCGTGTGTCGAGTGCACACAGTATAGTGACATCATCGCGGGTTGAAGCGTCGCGTCGGTACTGCGAGATACGATCTCGTTGCTGGCGTCTCGTAAAGTAACGGGACGATTTATAGGCGCGCGTGGGAGACTTTTATAAAGAGCGATTATCGCGTACCCTTGTCCTTGTCCATTAGCTCGCGCGTCTCCAGCGGAGAATCGTTCCTCGAGCGTACCAACAGAGAAAGAGAAAGAGAAATCCGCGAACGTGGCGGCAATTTGAGGCAGGCGCGCGGCTCGTAAAATTTCGCGGACGGAATAATGAGCGTACAAGTGGATCGTAAACCAGATTCGAGTCATATTCACGGTGACGATTCGCGGAACGATTCGACCCGATTGAAATATTAACGCCACTGACATTTAGTAAACACGAGTTGGAGGATATGTGCTTGCTTACGTACGTCGGAGATGTCGATGAACAGCTCGACGTATAAAGGACTCGATATTGTGGTTATTTATAGTTTAATATGGCACTCTTGATGTGGTTAGCCGATCAAGTGATGATTCTGCGGTAAATCCGTTTTTAGAGGACTATTTTGGTCCCGGTGACAAGGTTTCAGGATGTTTGCTAGCTTCTTCTGGAGGAATAAGTATCTTACGCTTTACGCGTCCAGTGGATATTTTAACTAGAGTAGCAGGATTCAGATACTGAGATTTAATTTTACTCCCTTGAGAGGAAGAAGCTTGTCAACTCTTTATGGTGTTTTGTATTAAATTGGGGCATATGAAAAATCTAAGATGTAGACATATTTTTATATGTCAAAATGATCTATTATTTGTAAAAATTATCATTCGCTGAATTTAAATATTCTTCGAATGCTGCGTTTACAGTGACTTCGTTTTGGAATAACTCGTTTGTTAATGATCGATGTCGTTAGTGACAGGTATATTTTATGTTCTTTAAAAGACAAATGTCTTTCAAAGTTATAGATGTATACATATAATAATGAATTTTGGATAGTATGTCTGTATGTAGGTAATTGTGTGACATTTACTATAATTGTTCAAGAATTCACTTTTATATGAATCATTTAGTATCTTTTATACGAATTATCCTTTAGCTATATTATTAAACTTTATCAAATTTATTCTATATTGCTTCTTCTTATAAAACAACGATATAATATCATCAAAATATTGCCCTTACAATTAGAGGATTAATATGTGTGCTTAATTTCATTAAAATGAGTAATCTTTAACATTATACCTTAACATCTTCAAATAACGAGCAACATTGCCTTGTTACTCAACTTCTCGAAAAGGAAAGATATTAATATAATTGGGTAATACATAAAGTAACTAGGTATTAATAATCACTTCCATTGTAAAATTAAAGAAAAATCAATTTTAAGCTGACTGATTTGCGCTTAATTTAATTCATTAATGTGGAATAAAGTCATATTAAGGATATATAGTAAGATGTACTAGAGGAACATTGTCTCGTTAAGCCACTTATTAAGAAAGAAAACAGAGCTGAATTAAAAGGGTTGAATTTTGACATTAGTATCCTAATTAGTATCGTCACACACAACTTCGTTCAAAACCTTTTTTTTTCGACACCTGTCAAGTGTTTAAACAACTCTGCTTAATTATAATACGTTCCTCGTTACGTTACTCGTCTTTAGTTATAGCGTTACGTGAGAAAAACACATGTGAAATATTCGTGGGTGAACTGACGTCCATTACGTTAAAGAAGCATTTCCGGGCGTGTGTTTATGATGTCCAACATGCGCTCGTAAAATTTTTAGAATAATAGCGGTGTAGCTGTACGCAGAAGGTAATAAGGAAGGCGAGGAAATTGAAAATCTACCTTGCATAACGCAATCGTAAGCTTTGCCAACGCGTAAAACGAAACAATTTCTTGAAATATAACTTGCATTCCTTTGAATTTTTCTTGTAAGTCGTGTGACTCAGAAAACAATTTTTACTAAAGGTGTTAAACTACTAGAGGCGTGATAATTTTCAACGAAGTTCTATTGGATTTTATATGGCTTATAGATTCTGTTGATTTAGCTACTTAATTTATGCAAGAAGAATTATATAATTCCACTTTTTAAAAAGGGCAGTGTTTTATTATTGTACACTATTGTACGTTTATGCATTTTGCAATTGTATCAGTTGTATCAACAGCACCACTTAATTTTGCTTTCTGACATTTCTTTCTATCTCGAATCGTTTTGAAAATATGTCGAATTACTTTTGTAATCAAAAAATGAAATGAAGTGTAAGAAACTAGGTTAAGCTTAAGTTCGGGCTGAAATTTCACACAGACGTTAGATCCATCCTTACTAGAAATTGTAAAAGTCCAACAGCAAAAATCCTTACCGCCAAGTTGGGGTTCAAGCATGGTCGGGCGTCCTCGCTCATTCTCCGGCTTGTTCTTCGGTTGGTGGTTTCGATGGAAAGTAGAAACCTGGTCTGATAGGGTTATAAGCTAATAAGCTGAGGCATCCTGAGTCCTTCTAAGGACGACCCACACTAGTAGTAGGTTAAGCTGAAGTTTATATATTTTTCTTAATTAATAGTATCCAGCAAATCATTTTACTAATTGTAAGTCTTTTAAATCGAGATCCACACTGTTCAATTTATCAATTATGTGAACTACTAAAAGAAATATTATTTCTGTTAAGCGTCCATTATTACCATTATAGTGCCAAAATTGAATGTAATAATGACAGTCTATTCAGAAGCATATTCATTTTGACAACCTTAAATTTCAATTAACAACACGATGCAGGGTAGTTCCATAATAGTAATTTCAGGCATAAAACAGAATACGCACGCTTTAGCAATCACACAAAAACCATGAACTACGAACGCTCCTAAATGCACATACACCACCGACCAAAAGTTTGGAATCACCGAGCATTGCAGTTTACACAAAAATTTCCAGAAAAAAGTCAGCGACACTGAGAATTTTTTATCATTCGAATCAATTGTTACACTTAAAAATCGTAGAATTACTTTTTTGCATAAATTAATAAATAATAATATCGATTGTACATCATTATTGGGATCTGTAAATTTCCACCCACCATCTAGACATTTAAGAAGTAGAGCGACTTTTCACATTCCAACGTACAAATCGAAATACAGTATATCTGACGCAGTAAATCGCATTTCTACTTTATACAATTCCCGTATGCATGAAGTAGACCTTTTTAATGTATCACTAGCCACCCTCGAAAGGAATCTTCAACAAGTCCTTACTACTCTCCACTAAACTAACCTATCCTAAGGAGATCCACACCATCACGACAAAACTTAGAAATAACAAAATTCCCGGACATAACAACATGCATAACATCTTATTAAAAAATCTTTCCCAAAAAGCTAGCCCGAGTATCATACATAATCACGCTATCCTCACCCATACTTATGCTCTAACTTTGCACCGAGCAAAGTGCTCGAAAGGATCATATTCCCGGACATAACAACATGCATAACATCTTATTAAAAAATCTTTCCCAAAAAGCTAGCCCGACTATCATACATAATCACGCTATCCTCACCCATACTTATGCTCTAACTTTGCACCGAGCAAAGTGCTCGAAAGGATCATCCCTATCCCCCTTATTTTCCTCCCTGGACAATCACAACGTCGTCTCCACCATGCAATTCGGATTCTGTCGCAAACACTCTGTTATCCACCAACTAGCACAAGGGTAACAAGTGACATTAAAATACAGCTGGCCCTGAAGAATACAATGGTCCTCCTGGATACGGAAAATTTTACGGATCATCTCTTTACCTACAACATACCCTACATCGCCCCAACGAAATTACTCCATTCATTCCGTACGAGTCGTAAACTGGCTCGTATAGCTGGTTTCGCGGACGACATCACCTTATAACCTTCCCTCAACCCTTACACAGACAGGGTTTTATATTGTCAATTTTCCCCATCCACCCACCGCGCTCCAAATGATAACATTAGGCTCTGAAAAGCACAACCCTCCAAGCGCAAGTTGTCTCCAGACAGGAAACGTATCACTAGTTATAAAATAAATATTATATTACATAATGATATATAATATGTAACAATATTTAAGATACCAATAAAGACAATTAATTTCTACGGGAATCACCTGGTGCCCGCTTGTACAGTACTTTCGGCCGCACCCTGTATTACATTTTTCGCTTCACCAATCAACACAATTTCTCTTTTTCCGCGGCAAAATATTAAAACACTCGTATCCCAAAACTATCATTTAAACAATTATTTCCTTCTCCCCTACATGTACATTAAAAGTAAATTATTCAAGCTGCCACAGACAAGCCAGTCAACACTTGGATACGCGCTACGCCTTAAATTACCTCCATATCGTTATCGAAATCTTAATTCGAGCAATTTCATTGAAGCATCGAACGCCAAATCCAGTTTCATGCTTCACACATACTCTAACAATCGATCGAGCCTAACGAGCCGTAAGAAACGACGAAGCTCGCACATCGCTGGGCTCTTTATTAACACGATTAATCGTTCTCGATTTTTGTACATAACATTTAATTAGCAAGCGTACGACGATAACCGTCTTAAAAATTTATCGACACGCCAGTTCCACACATCTTGGTAATCGTGTCGATAAACGATCCTCTATTACCAGATACTCTGATCGTCGTGGAGGAGATGGTCGATTTGATCGCGGGACAACGTTGGGAGAGAAATGGAGCGGCAATGGTGCGCATTAGCTCGTCTGGAAACTGGTCTTTCTATCTACTCGCGATGTGTTCGCACGTAGTTTTCGTAGCTCTTGTAATTTACGATCGTGTGCTCGCTGTATGACGCTGCTACATGGGCAAAAGGGTTGTTTAACGCGGGTATTCAGAAGCCATTACGAGTTCAGACAAAGTACATATTAGGTTGTCCGGACAATTCCTACAGATTTGTAAGTAAATAAGTAAATATCATGAATTATTTAAAGCAATAACTTCTTTATTCTGTAAGATATGTACCGTTTTGTTCAGTGCTGGGTAAACTTAGGAGAAAGAATATTTCAAATATTAGAAGTGATAGGTGATATACGGTTCAGATAAAATGCTGTTTTAAATAGAAAGCGACATTTCAGCGAAGTATCTTGTACTTCGAATATTTTTTGACAATGAAAAGGAATTTTGGCATTTGGCATAGTAAATTTACTTTTAGTTTAAGTGCGACTATTCGCACATAATAAAATAAGTAGGTACTTACCTATGTTCATTACTCAAAATTTTCATCGCTTAGGCTTCTTGTTTAATTACGAATAAACTGAAAATAAATAGAAATAAATAAAATGTTTCAAAATAAGGCCCCACTATTTTCAATATCCTTCAAATAAAATACTATTTTTAAAAGTTATTGCAACAAATGAACTTTCTTATTTTCATTGTTATACTACTATGTACTACTTGAAATAATATTTTGTCTAGCTCTGGTTTTGTTCTACAACTTTTCGCCTTCTTTCCAGCAATATAACAATTCCATTTTGTCAAAACATTGTTTCTCTTTTACTTTCTTTAAGATCGAAATTTCCATCTCTAAATTTTTTAATTTAAATTATTTAAATTTAGAAAAAGGAAAATTTACCCTTGTTCTTATGTCTGGAAAATCGAAAAAATCTGATTTGCAGCTAAATTAACGATTAAAACGAAAAGTTTTCTATCAGAAAGTTATCCTTGAAAATCACTAACAATTGTCAAATAATTTTAATAATAAACAGCTATGTATATTAAAATAAACTTGCAATTCTCCCGTGGTGAGCCACGAAACGTGTTAAATTTCACATAGAATCTTAATTAACCGCCACCGTAAACTCCTCATCGTGCAAACAAGCTCACAGACACAGGCCGTCCGATATTAGCCATTTCGGAGTCCTTAGTGAAAAAGGGGGACCGGACTGTCACGTCTAATAAAACGTAGCTTTCCATTGCCCTGGCTGTATCATAAAGAAATCTCTCATCAAAAGGTTCCGCGTGGCGAACCGTGCGTTTGATCGTCCGAAAATACGAACGGAGATTCTTCTTCGACCGAGCAACCTGGGGAACCAGGAAAAACGCGAGAAAAAAGCCAGCGACAGTAAAAAATATCTCGGAATTATGACATGTCTAATTTTAGTTGTCACTTCACTTTACTGCACGCAAGGTCTAACACGAAAGATCTTCGATCGAACACGTACCTCGTAAGATAGAAGCTAAGAACGATATACGACTGACTAATTAAACACAATAACCGTGAAAACGGAGAGGAGAAGAAGAAAGAAAGGAAAGAAAAGAACTGGAACAGACTACGATCCCATGGATGTCGTTTCGCCTCAAGCACATCTGAAGCTTCCATGCACAAAAGAACTCTGTTTTTTTTCTGCTCTCTCGATCAGGTGGACCTGGACTCGAGAGGATTGCGAAAAGTGGGATCGATTCGAACATTATTCCTGATCACTGGAGTCTTTAATCACTGGGAATGTTAAAAGGGTTTAATGAAGTCTAATGTAAGGGGAGGGATTGATGAAGTTGAGAGGAAGACTAATAGGGAATTGAGATTTTTCATAGTATAGCGTGCCTATTAAAGAATGTACCTATTCCTTTTTCTTTCCTCAAGGTGACCAGTGTGTGGGGAAACATGTAAATGTACATCTATATGTACATGTGTACACGGTGATTCACCTAACTTGACAACCTGAAATTGACAACCTGTACGAAATAGTGTATGAAGCAAAAGTTGCATGATTTCTATGTATACATAAAGTTTCGAAAGTCACCGTGACATTTTTAAATAGAATTCCCTATATTCCTTTCCAGAAATTAAGAGAGCATTGAATAAATGAATATTAAAATAAGTATTCATTAAGATATTTACAATAGAAATTCTATTCTATTAAGATCGAATTTATGTACACAAAAATGCAGAAGCATAGTTCTCTGTTCGTAAAATTATAAATGAGTGAACAAACAGAAAAATTGGATTATTTCATTGGTACACCTAATACGTAGTAGCAAAGATGAGTTCGGTATCGTACGAGAATACTAATAATCATCAATTTCTATTTGATGGTAAATATTGTTAGTAATTTTAAAAGACCTCCTACCCAAATTTAATTAGAAAAGAATTTGTACCTTTACGAATGCTTGGCAATTGGACTTCCTTTCAATTCAGCTGAAAAATATGGTTCTGCATTCAATAAAAATATCCTCTTCAATTCGACGGAATTTCTTTGTTGCAATAAAAGAAAGAAATATGTTACAATATTATGCGAATAGATTGCACACTTGAAAAACAAAAGTAGGTTGTAAAATATTCAAATTGCACAGCGTTAAATTTGATTAAAAAGTGGTTTTTAACGGCTTTAGAAATTTCACAACGCCTAATTTACTTCAGTTAAAGTAATGTGGAGAGTTTCATGACAGATTAATAGGAGAACCGCGTTTTAAAGTTTATCACGCGTTACGACTGCCAGAGGAGACTTCGATACCTCGTTTCTCTTCCGGATTTCGGTATAAACGTACGAAAATTCTTATTACATTCGCAGCAACGTTTCAACGATCCGATAACTAAATAAAGTGCCTGCTATCTGGTCCCCGTAACTATCAATCAACCGGTTCGATTATGTAGCTACGGAGCGTTTTCACTTTCTATTCACAGGCGAGAGAATAAACATTCGACTGCATAAAGAAGTTTAAACGGCGACGAGGTGAAAGAAACACGAACGAGGGACGAGAGAAAAAAGTGCTGGAAACCTTGGGCCTTTTAATTAAGAAGGATTGACGTGTCTGAACAGACGAACGGTTCGCTCTTTGTCGAGGAATAAAAAAAAAGGAAAGCATGTGGTTGAAAAAATTGCTCGCGAGAGAATTGACTTGACATTTTCCAGGAAGTTACATATGCCTGATGTTTGTTGCTCTTGGTGTTTATCTTCTTCGAGGTAGAGGAGAATGAAAATTTGATTAGAGAAAGGTTTGTATCTCAAAGTATTTGTTGCGAAAGTTTCCATAGTATTTTCGAAGGTATACAGTCGAAGGTAAAATGAAATTCACGTAGATTATTTAATCGAAAACTGAAGTAGTGTAAAAGTAAATTTCGTTCACTGAAGAAGACTACCAGGTCGAGAGGGACAAAATTAAGTGAATACGTTGCAAAGAAAATAACGGAAATAATGCTGTTTTGAATAAACTTGCATGGCAACGATTTACACTATCCACTTGATTTTGAGAACAAGCTGAAAAGATCACAGTTTGCACTAAAATTAAAAACCATCCGGTATTTAGTATTCATCGGAATGGAATAAATACAGTTGACGAATTCTAATTAACCCTCTCGAAAGCAAGAGCAATTAACGATGTTGCGATAAAATATCGTTGTGTCTCAATATCGAATGATTTTCATAATTAAACATTACCGGATAAATAAAAAAAAAAAAAAAAATACGGCAATGCTGTTACGACTTGCAGTGAAAGTTAAACGATCGGACAAAATAAACAGCTGACACGAAAATTACAACGTTCACCTGACCGTCGTATTTAGCGTCGCGACGTTTTAAAACGGCAATCGATATATCGATAAACATGCGTGCGATGTTT
Organism: Habropoda laboriosa; assembly: GCF_001263275.1. Taxonomy (NCBI): domain Eukaryota; kingdom Metazoa; phylum Arthropoda; class Insecta; order Hymenoptera; family Apidae; genus Habropoda; species Habropoda laboriosa. Next base: position 2,302,904 of record NW_017100263.1, on the reverse strand, counting down.
ACAAGGGAAAAGCGCCGAGTATTCATGAGTCACGATTGTTATTTTAAATATGACAAGACTTGGTGGCTGTTTGAATTTCAGTCACGAGCTGTTAAGTCAAATCGTATTACAATCATCTTTGTCTTCGCCTTCGAGCTGGACACTGTAAATCGTACGTGATTTCGATGACGAGGCGTCAATTACGAGCCGTAATGAGAGCACGCGCTGTTAAAACGTCGTCGTTCGATGACATCCACGTGAAATTCGCGAGCAAACAGCATTTCCTCTGTAGCTCCAGCTCGAAAGATGAAGAAAAATAACAATCTTTGGAGCATTTGCTTTTATACGATAGACCAGCAACTCCGGTACACTTTTGGAAACGTGGAAGTTTCGTAAAAATTGTAAACGTTTGTGAATTTCATTATTTTTACTTCTTTCGTTAATTTGCTTTATTTCAATATAAACAGAACTTGAACGGAATTGTGATGCATATTATGAATTTCAGTGGAGAGCAAAGGGTTGATATGAACATTTCTGAAAATGCGTTAAATGTAAGTGTAATTGTGTAATTAAATGGATAAAAAGTTATCTCTAGTGTTTTCTTCAAGCAAATAATGTTCGATATGCGCTACTCGTATTGTACGACACGTGCTAATTTTGTAATGCAACATACCCAGGATCCTTTGCAGCACATCAATGCCGATGATCGATGCAGTAAGCACGAAACATTCTTTCGTTTCTTAATTTTACATATTTGAAGAAAAACAAGATCGTATGTTACAGTTTTCAAACTATAAACCCTGAAAAATATCAGTCTCTTTTGAACCACCCTGTATAATGAACACTTAACGTGACCTATCAGAAAATGATAAATTCACTATAACACTCGCATCGCGTGACATCAAAAATCTGACAAGCTTACGTAAAAAAAAATGATAAATCCCCTCTGACATATCCATTCTGTAACCCATCAGAAAGTGACGAATTTACCATGATATTTACATTGTGCAACCTATTAGAAGACGACAACTTTTCCTGCAACATTCAATCTCGAAACTGACGGAAGAAGATGAAAGATGATGATGAGATGCCCATTGGTATCAAAATCATAAGAACGAATTCACTGGAATGCTTAATAGCTCTCGAACACACTAATGTAAGAAGAAGAAGAATTACTCGTGAAGCAACTAATTTAAACACGATCTGAAGCTTCGAGACCGGACTCGTTAAAAGATCAAACTATTCAATTACACTGTGGCTACGATTTCGACGGTGGAAACGAGATTGATCGTGCTAATAGAACGATCGACGATCTCTAAGGAACTGTCTAGAGGAAACGATCGATCCTCCGAGCTGAAATTAATTTTCAGCTGGTCGACCTGTTTCGTCTGGCTGAGAAAAATGCAAATCTCGTCAGTTCCTTGCTGTTGTACAAGAGTAGTAGCAACTTGGAAATAGTTACCGGGCCACAAGAGACGTTAATCAAGCAGTGACGTAACCAAGTCTCGTAAACTTAATGGAAATGAATCGAAATAACCTGACGTAACCGCGATCGCCATTAACGTTAGAAATTGGAATCCAGCGGGGCCAACTGGCCTCTATTCTTCTGTGTTCCTTCTCCCTTCTGCAATTGACACGGCATACAGTGGGCGCAGGAAGTACAATTCCTACAGTGAGTAATTTCAACTAGAACGTTGTATAATTACGTTTATTAAACGTGTAAACAAAAGCAGGATACTCCTTGTATTGTTTATGTAAATACGAATAGACATTCAGAAAATAGCAGAAATAAATACGTAGCAAGTATTCGTACAGTTCTTGAAGAGTAGCTACGAAATTCACAAATAATTTCAATGTAACTGTACAATTAGTGCTTGGTAGGGTATCCTTTTTATTTTACTATTTTACAAATGCAGCAAATCGCAGCTTAAACAAAACAGTGTGATGGCAGACGATAGGCCGAGAAATGCCTTACTTGGAGGGTGAGGGTGCCGTTCATAAGTATTAGGACACCTATTATGTTCGTACAGAAAGTATTGTGTGATTTAAATTGTATTTCTTCGTCAAAATTAGCATCATATCGTCACTTCAATATTACAACTGGACATTGTTCATTACCGAGTTCATTATAGCACTGAACGTGGAGTTAAACTCATCCACTTTTAATATTTCGAAATACTTGTCTACTTTTAACATAGAACAGTTGCAAGGAAAATACGATTTCTGACACACTTATCCAGAAAATGTCAATTTACAAAAATTAGGGAAGGAAGTATGTATGTACAACGAAGAAATAGCAAAATTTAATTATTTCCTTCGTTTTAGAACTTATAAATGGAGGTCTAATGGTAGTATGTATTAAGGCGACAGTGTAACAGTAAAAGTATACGAGATTTCAAAGTGAATCATCTTTTTTCCAATCTTAATAATTTTGTAATGACTGTTTAGATTTAGTTCACATCCAACAAGTGTCCTAAATACCTAAATACAAGTGTCCTAGAAACTACTCAATACCTGTGACACCCTGTAGAATCCAAGAAAGCTTGCTGATCACATTCACGCCATTTCTCACGGCGCGACAATTCGAATCAGCCTCGCTATCGTTTGCCACCGGCTGAGATGGATCTATAAAATCGAAGGGGAGAGAAATGAGAACGCGAAGGGGTCGCGCCACTAAATTGCTCGTTGAAATTTAGCGAGATTTTAAGTAGCGCGTGTACCACCCTGAAACACCGTAAATTCAGTGTAGAACAGTCTCGTTTACCGCGATCGAGTCGGGGATGATAAATGGGCGTCCGATTGCCTCTTAAAACGTGATTCCATCGATTCCCGAATCGCTTGTATTTGACTACAACGTATTCGGGATTTTCACCGTTCTGCGTTGCAGTGATAATTTTTAAGAAACGCTCGAAATAATTCGTATTTCGTCGTAAATTGTCCCGCTAAGGACTCTCGGGGATCCTTGTTTGAGATTTAGCACGATGCCTCCTCTGCAAATTTGCAATCTCGTCGCTTCAAAAGTTTATACCACTGACGTGTATTTCTAACCCTTTATCTTGTTTCGAATTATTCTTACGAGGAAAGAAGAAATAAAGATGAGGAAAATGCGGTAGGAATGACTTGAAAAATTTGTTGTTTTTTATACAGTATGTTCGGTTTATCCCAGAACACGGAAGTGTCTCGAAAACTACGAATGTTACAAAACAATGTTTCACATGAAAGTTGTAGGGTATAGAGGGCGACATGTTGTAGTATTTTTTTTTGTCCTTGCAATGACCTTGAAAAGTCCTGTAAAGGTCATGTTTAAGTTTTTAAACGGGAAAGTATATTTTTGATCGTGTATTTTTGTAGCTGACGACGAGACGTTTTCAAAACACTGCATATTTGTGGCTTTTGCGTAAATTATTATGGAGATATCGAGGCATTAGCGTTGCCAGATGTACAAGGGGAAGTTACTCGGTCGCCCCTTATACTCTGTAACTTTCGTCAGAAACATTTTCTTTTATCATTTGTAATTTTCGAGATACTTCCGTGTTCTCAGATAAACCGCACATACTGTACATATAAAGGACGTGATTTTGGCTGATTAGTACTATGTACACTACCGGCCAAAAGTTTGGAATCACTGTGCATTGCAAGTTACACAAAAATTCGCAGAAAAAAGTCAGCAGCTTTAAGAATTTTTTAACGAACTTTGTATCATTCAAATCAATCGATGTGAGACAAATTGCTATTTATCTCCACAATATCAATATCAAGTCTATGAAAAATTAGTAGCAGATTCAGTACCGATGAAAATTGGGAGGTGATTCCAAACTTTTGGCCGGTAGTGTACGGTATACGGTTCGAAATTCATAATTCCATATTCGGCGACTTGCTCAAGTCTGTCTTAACATTATACCGAGAAATGGTTAACATAAAATTTGGTAATATTGAATGCTGCTAGATTTTCTCTCTCTAATAAACGTTTAAAATGCTTTATAGTAAAGAGAAAAGATAATACAGTAAATTCTCCACAAGTGTCAGTCCGCAAAGAACCTAAACCTGACACTTGTAGAGTCAGCGACTACGTTTTCGAGCCTCGCGCCCGCCTTTGTAGTTTGCCGAACGTAGACAAGGAAAGCGAATGAAAGATAAGGATGTGAGTCGAGGCAACCAAGCGATTTAAATACCAACTTTTTTAATTTTATGTTTTTTTATCCCGAAATTTTTTCACGCCAGACAGTGAACGTATTAATAAGTAAATGTTGTTCAAATTATATCGTGTTTGATATCATTTTCATCAGAAAAATCTCACCAACATGTTAAAAAAAAGAAAGAAAGTAAAATTAAAGAAATTATATTTTTCTATTATGAATTGTCGAGCCGTGAAATCTCGTAAAAGAAACCGAGTGGTGTAGCGTTTACACGCTTGACTGGCAGCGCGCGAGATAACATAGGCGCGGCAATGACGCAGACCTAGGCGTAGGACCATCTATACTGACACTTGTAGAATCCAAACTGACTGACACTTGTAGAGAATTTACTGTATTTACTATAACTTCACATACTTTTTCAAGGCGATTTGCCCTTTTCTTCGTTGATTGTGTATTGATCTATTTCGTAACCTCGTACATTTTAACAAATGTAAATTACTTTACTTAGCACATTGATCATCCCACATAAAATAATATTGGAAATACTTTTAAAGAATTATTGCACCATGAATGCAAGCAAGAAGATGAGTGAAAGGTATATTACAATGTAATGATCTGGGTGTAATGGTCTCTATGGGTGGAGCCTCTTGCACGGTTTTGTCACGTTCTCACAGGAAGCAATTATGTTCACCGATGCACACACATCACACACGAGACATCGATCACTATCCTTGCACCATAATAACGAAGCCATAACTCAGGAAATATCTTAAACTTCAGACTTTAAACTTTTACACCATGGACAGAAGAAAACAAGCAGAAATAGCCGTCATTTTAAAATTATTATATTTCAAAGAAAATATATTTGTAAAATTAAGAACTCTCCTACCACTCTAAAAATGAAAATCTATTTTCGTCAAACATTACTCCCATTTGTAGCCAATATTTAATCTTCCCGAAAGAAATGTTCACATTGAAAAGAGCTGGGGAAGAACTAATAGAGTTCAAAAAATGTAAACCTTAGATTACGATGGCATTGCATTAATTGAAGACTTAAGAAACCGAGTACACATTCAAGTGATTGTTTAATTGAACAATTAACTGTGCAAATAAACTAAAACTTAATGTTGAAGGAGTTTCAGGGGTAAAGAAAAAGCATCGAAACAACGTTTTAAAAGTATTTGCATCGTGAAAGGTGCAAAAGTATCCGATATTTAGTGTGTCAAAGTTTATTCTCCTTTTCCTGTAAAATTTCAATTCTTAGACTCTATTGATTGTTGCCCTGCACTCTTCAATTTCTAGATAATAAATTATGAAGATTTATAATTGAAACCCTAATATTTTCAATATTATACGAAAGGATTTTTAAAAATGGAGAAAAATTCGATTCATTCCTGGAACAGCTACCTGCATATAAGGGAGTGGACAAAATTTTTCAGCCATCATTGGACGTCTCTTCGTCATAAATATTATCTAAAATATTATTTTATAAGATTTTTCTTGGATATACCGTTCATTGTAAATTCCACAATAGGATACATTCGAGCGATGATTTTTAATGTCGGATACAATAGATACAAAATTAAATAAATTATAAATATCGTTAAAAACGTAGAAGAGAAAAATTTTTAAAAAATTCTTCTAACCCATTGAAATAAAAAATATGTTTAAAAAACCAAAAAAGGTAGAAAGGTAGATGGATAAAATCAGTGCAAAGGTTAATTAATCGACAAAGTGGTTTTCTGCTGAAAAATGGAGTGTTTGCAGTTTCACAACACTGGAAAGACAATATACGATACTGAACATTGATAACAAACTGTGACACCGTATTCTCCGAAAGCAGATATTTCACCATCAACAAATTACATCTGCAACGATTCAAGATTCGAAGGATGATTTTACGGCTCATCCTTCATTTCACGCTTATCAAAAATTCGTTTAACGCTATCAATATTAACAAGAACGCTCTGACACGTTTAATTACAAGTGTCTCGATCTCTGTCGAGCATCAAGAAACATCAGCAAGATAGTTAGCGGCGGGTGAAAGAAAGTCGTAAGTCGCTGACAATTGGGTCAACCGTGGGCACGGACCGTTTCGTTTAGTCGTCATTAATCAATTATGCGGTTACACAACGTTAACACGTCGATGGCTGATTAACAGAGGCACCGTGCGTTCCGTGCGAGGCGATCGTGGATTATGCAAACGCGTAATCTCGTCTCGTCGCGTATGAACTAACAATAAGTGTCGTTAACAGTGAAGGAAGAATAATGAACGGACACGTAGTAAAAGTCAAAGATGTAACAGGTGGGAACATGTTTCTGCTGTTCGCTTTATTTTATGATCCTTTCGTAATTCTTCCTTCTATGTTGTTGGCCAGGTATTAGTTTCATTCGTGGTTCGATGAGTAATTATACGAGATAAATGTAGGAAAATTGACGATTTCGTGGTTAATTTTGGAAGTGAGAATAATGGGAAAGGGAATTTTATGCATCTGATACCATATATAATTTTGGTGATCGATAGAGAGAAGAACAAACGAGGATGAGAATTTTAAGCAGTTCCATGGAAGTATGTAGTGGAAAAGAAATATATATCAATTTTACAAAGTTAAGGAAAACATTGCTACTAAATGGGATAAGGAGAGTAAGAATTCTTCCATGGAAGTATGTAGTGGAAAAGAAATATATATCAATTTTACAAAGTTAAGGAAAACATTGTTACTAAATGGGAGAACGGAAATTACAAATTTTCGATATGCGACCAAGAGCAATTACAAAATTTCAATTTCCAACTAAGAACACTTAGAATTTATGCACATTCGACTAATAATGTTTACAACTCTTCTACCTTGAATGAATCGTTCCTATTCACAATGCGAACACCCGTCCGTTCCTCTGGATCTGAGATAAGTGGTAAGCAAAGAGGCCCCCGACTCCCAGCATCAAAATTGCCGGATTTTGCAATTTCGCACTTAATATTAATGTATACGGAGCCGCAACAAATTACCATGCATCGTCACTGTCCCTTTTAATGCTTGCTACGTAAACGCACGCTATGGGCGCAGCCTCCTTTTATTATGATGTATCGCGTTCTGCATATTAAGTCGCTGGACTAAATAAAGATAACGTCTGCTCCCCGGGACCTTCCTTTAACCCTTTCGCTATTATGGACGACTATAGTCTCTCGCAACGAAGCGATATTTGTATAATACGTGCGACTATAGTCACCCAGCATACAGAGTGTTCAAAAAAATCAAATCAGTCCTTTCGATGTGAAATCTACTTTTGTATTATATACGTATATGCGAGCGTTCGATATACAAAACATTTGATTTTGAAGTATACAGGGTGTACCACGTAACTGACCTACTTCCGATAATCTGATAAAAAAATGTCCTGAATGAAAGTTAATCAGCTTTCAGAAAATTGTTTTTTCGATAAAAAGTCAAGGTCGTCTTGACTTTTTTAAACGACACTACATATTTTTGACTGCATGCTGCTGTAGTTGATTTTAAAACGAGTTCAATGACCTACGAAATGACCCCGAGTCTTTATTCTGTTTCTAGCATTTTTCTCCTAAGTGGTAGATTTGTCAGACACATAGAAGAGGACAATACCACGACTTGAATAGAATTTTTTTAAATCGATAGCTATAATTTTTGTTATATTATATGAAAGCAGTTGCCAAGACAAGTTCAACGACCTGAAATAAACTCAATTTCGTGTCAGTGTTTGATGTGGCATAATCAACGACACCACTTTAAATGTAAGTAGATATTTAGAGGTTTCGTCGTATGTGCTCGTCCTATATGAAATTCCAGACTGAATCATTTTTTTTTTTTCAGGATTTTAATAATTTCCTAACGACTGCTTATATTATATTTGCTTCACATTCAATAAGTGACCGGATACTTTCGAGCGGTAGCGTATATCGATTCCATGCGAATTATTCTGCGTGGTGTACAGGATGCAAAGACCTGGCTTAGCTCGCATTGAAAAGTTTAAGGCCGGTAGCCCACCCAGAAGCCGCCATTGTATCCTCGTTACCCATCGAACGCATAAAACATATCGCATAAAATCGTGCTCCAAAAGGGACTCGAAAAATCCTGCACTGGGCCGCGTTGCTCTTTTTAATTGGCGATTCGCTGGCTCCGTACTCGACAGAACATGTTCCTCTATATGTAGTTGTTTTATTCGAAGCAACTTTGTTACCTTGCAATAGTGTTCGCCGGGGGGTTTTAAACTGGTCGTTATAGACACGGCTTTTAGCAACAGGTGAAAATTATTCGATTCGATTAATCGTGAAATTAGTTTTAAGTGAGAAATATGCTGGAAGAGTTGGAGAAACTTTTTTTCCAGAGTAGTATCGAGAGAAAAAGAGGTATTGGAATTGTAGGATAATGTTGAAAGTGATTCTGGGTGAAAAGGGAAAATAGAAGATTGTATTTTTGGGATTAATTTACAGCGTAGAGTGGATTTCCAATTATAGATAGGTACATTGTAGAATTATAAAACGAAAGGTAAAATAGAGTGTTATATTTGTAGAAATAATTTTGAATAGAAAGTAAACAATTGACTTGAGGTGGAGAATAGATTTGGAATTGTAGAGATAATTTTGGATACACATCATTCAGAGAGAAAAGGAACATTTCACATTATTCAATTTTCAAAATAAAATGTGAAAAATTCTAGAGATATTTTTTAAGTGAAATAGAAAATGGTGAATTGCTCATTTCTGGAAAGCAGATTCCAGAAGTAATTTCAAGTAAGGAATATCTTACGATTAATTTCAAACGAGCAATGACTGTTCTATTTACAAGAAATCACTATATAGATTGTACAATTAATTTTGAAAGAGAATTAACTACGACGATGCTTTCAAGTGAAGAATGTGACAGGCCAATACAAATCTAATTTGTCAACATAAAGTCGCTTCCTATCATAAATCTCTTCGACTTCTCCATCTGGAGCTATTTAAAGAGTAATATTATTCCAGTTAGCGAGACAAGATGAAAAGGCTTGATAGCTGACTCATCTTATATTTGCAATAAGTTTAGCAATTAATGACTAGCCAAGAAAATACGAATCGTATTAAATTGCTCGTAACTCGATAATCCACTGACTAATTAAAATTACACACGTTGTTACAGAAGCCAACCAATAAGATAACATTTAACAGTGTTTACTAATTCTACGAAAGAAATATAATTTTTAATATTGTCCAATAAAATGTAAACGTGTTACACTCTGATTCAATAATTAATTAATGAAATACGTAGAAGATACCAACGTAATAATTAATATATTTCTAAAATATTTCACAATATTTGACAAAAAAGTATCAATACCGATCAACAACAAATATAAATTTGTCATCAAATTTGATCGGTCAAATCAAGATCGAATTTCATTCACAAGTTCCAGTTGATTGGAGGAATGTCGTACAATTTCCTGTTGTTGGTGTACAGAGATATTTGCGAATGAGTGTCGAGGGTGGCGAAAGCGAGGCTGTAATTTGAGTAGAGAAAGTGAAACTGTGTTTTAAGGCGAGCAAACTGGTCCATTACGAGGGTAAGAATTTCGAGATTGGATCGCGACAGCGTTAATCAGAGTTTAGGCGAACGTATCAGCCAAGGAGATTCTTTCAAAAGTATTCAAAAATTTACCAAAATTGTATCGAATAAAATTCCTTCAGAACCGTCTAAAATTGTTAAAAACATTTAATCTTTCTTTAACCAACTAATTGTTCAAGTAACTGTAAATACTTCTGCCATGCCCTCAAAGTACTAAACATTTATTTATGTTACTTCAGTTTACTGGTAGTTTGTACACGATGTTCAAAGTTGCTAAAAATTGCTAAAAGTAACTCCACGTTATTCACAGCATGTAGGTACTTTCCTCAAAGTCGCTAAAAATTACACAAGCTTCCTGACATTCATACACATTTCAATTAAAATCATAAATTAACTACCTGAAAAAAGCATCCAAATTTTTTAGAACATAACGCAAATGAAATCTTCAACGTTGTTTAAGAGGAATCTAAATTTCACATACAGTGACTCTTACTAATATTCGGACACTCTTTAGAACATTATAATTTTTTTATAAATTGGATCAAACGACTTGAGTTTTTTCGAGAAGTTAGAAGGATTAGTGTACTGATGATAGAAAATATTGCAATTTGTAAAGGTCACTGTTTACAACTTTTTCACCTGAGCTTGTAACGAAAATTTAAAACATACGTTTTGTCAGATTTATGTCAATTACACGCATGCTGAAAATTTCATCGAAATCGGTAGATGGAGAAACAAGCGACAGGCATCGAAAGATGTAGGAAGATTTCGATCAAATTTTCAGCATGCGTATAATTGGCATAAATCTGCAAAACGTATTTTTTAAATTTTCATTAAGGGCTCGGATAAAAAAGTTGTCGAATGTGACCTTTACAATTTTCTTCGCAATTTCCACAAATTTTATACGTGTCATCTAGTATACTAATCCTTCTAACTCCTCAAAAAAAAAACTCAAGTCGTTAAGTCCAATTTTAAAAAAGTTATACTGTTCTAAAGAGTGTCCGAATATTAGTAAGAGTCACCGTATATGTAGTAATAAATTAAAATACGGAATACTATAACCGAGAAACCTTTTATTAAGAAAATATTTATTTTTTCGAAAAACTCGAATCATAATCGCAATATCAGTCGGCAAACGACGAACGATTGTAGAGTTGAAACGAAACGTAATTAAAATTTGGGCAACCGATGCCGCTCGATTGTTTCGAAAATGTAATTTTCAAAAAATAATTGAATCAACAAGAAAACACATTTTATAACTATTTTTTTTTAGTACAAGTGTTTTATTTCAATTTAACCCGAGTATCCCGCAATAGCTCTTTGAACATCATCTCGTTTTGACGAACCTTTGTTTACTTCTTGTATCGAGTGCGTTTTGCTTGTTTACACTTTTCTGTTTTAAGGAGAATGCAGAAAAACATTGAAAAATTAAACATCAGCTCTTACATTTTGCTACGATATTAATTTTGTAATTTTATCACAAGGTTTTACTTTGAAGTAGCTTTGGGCTTTTCTTTCGTATAACGTTTTCATGGAACTAGGAAAGATTTTAGACAAGGTTTAAGAGTAGAGAGTAGTGTGTGAAAGTTAGGCAAGTAAGTGTGAATTTATGTCAATATTTGAACGAAACACTGTAAGTTAGTACTCGTTTAACTTTAACTAATAATGATGAAAAGCAACTAAAAGTGCAATATGTAGAGATAATAGTAGGAAGTAGATGTTAGACAAACATGAAACATGGGTTGCTAAGATTTTCGATTTCAAGTTGAGAGGAATTAAACTTAAGGTACATTCGTTAAAAGTATAAACGTGTTTCTTGCTCACACTTTCGTTCCCACTGTATCCATATGACATACATTTTAGTTTGTTGGAATCCGGGGAGGAAAGTTGATGTCGATTATATTTTAACAATACAACTTTTATTTTAACGACGACACTTATACTCGCGGACTCCGAATTTACAAGGCGCGAACTTCACGAAGGGAAGAGACGTGGTTTTCTGCTGTGTACTAGATCGACCGTTCTTAACTATACTCGCTTGGTTTCTATTAAGATCGCGTAAGGGATTTTTCGGGTGTACTTACAAGGAAGGGATTTGGGGGAGGAGGTGAACTTGGTTCTGGTGACGAATTGCTGGACAGGACTTCGAAGGGGAACTCAGCGGTCGATGAGTAACTTGTTTTTGACATTATGGGGTTCATCTTAAGAGTGACTTGATGACACAATGTCAATAGGCGGTTGGTTATCCAACAGCTTTCTGTGCAATTTTTATAAAATATTTGAAATAAACGTTAACTAATTGTACTTCGTTTAGAAACAGCACTTTACACTCAAAGTTTACTTACATCGAAAGTGTCTCATGTGACTATATTATATTTTCTTTATTCCCAAATGTTAGCAAAACGAGCACAAATGAAGAGTTTTGTATGAAGTATGAAAAGAGCAATAAAATTGTAACTTGCAAATACGACAGGATCGAGATGAAAATCGTCATATTCTGTTGTCGCATACGTTACTTCAACTTCCACTACGATTTCCATAATTGACTTACTTGAAACGTCCGTCACTTCCTAAAAAGAAAAGAAGACAGGTCATCGAAAGGAAAAGCAACGGAGGCTGGTGAGGGATCAGCTGTACTCGTCGAAAGGTCGATGAGTTGTTTCAGCGGTGGATTTCGAGGTCGTTGCCAGCGTTCGCCGGTCGAAAAGGCAAAAAGAGAGTGCCAGTGGGCAGAAGAGGGATAGACTGAAAGAGTAGGATGGCGCTGGAGTGATGGGGGAGGGGAGAGAAAAACGGCGTTCTTGCCAAGAGTTCTCGGTAACCCTGAAGTCAGTCTTTGTGCCATCGGATAGCCA
>NW_017100263.1:2254296-2290334 GCF_001263275.1 Habropoda laboriosa | reverse complement strand
GCGAATGCACCGGCCGTACGACGCGATGCCCCGCTAAAGATTCTTTCTCTTTCCTTACTCTAACTCTCCTGGCTTTCCAATCGATTTAGATGATAGAGAACAGCTCGAATTTTGCTTCCGACGAAGAAAGAAGAGACGTATGGTGAAGCAAAATTCAGGATGGAACTGGAAATGTTGGATAGTTTGAGATTCGTATAATAGAAGCGGGTCTTCCCTTCTTTTTTCCTTCGTAAAATTTTAAATAGTCTCTACGACGGAGGCATTTAAATTGTCTACTTTTGAAGATTTGAAAAAGATACAAGTGGTTTAATATTCTGCAGAGGAAATTTAGTCACAGTTAGAAATATTAACTTGTTCGTAGTATTTTCTTCCCTACAAATTGCAAGGTAATGTAAGGAATGTCAAAAATTAGTCTGATATGATCCTGAAGATCTCATTCTGTGAATAAAATAAAATGAAATATGGAATTAGTTTTGTTTGAAATTATTCATGCTTGATTACAAGAATGCAAATTACAAATGCAGTGGATTTGCAAGAAAAAGTAATTATTACTGCAAGCTCTATGATGATTTAGTTGAGAAAGTGTTTTAAATAAAAATAAATGTTTATTTCGAAGCAGATACCGAATAGAACATAAGTTTTGTAATTCGTATTTTCTAGAAACCTACTAGAACCACCTTTCATGAAAGAAACTTAAATTACAAATGCAATGATTGTAAATTGCAGTGAATAATAATTAAAGTATGTATTTTAACTAAAAAATTTAATAAGGCAAAAGAAATTTAATGCACTGAAACGAGGATTCGTTCGGTAGAATTAATTTTATTCATATGCTTTAAACATCGACGTGAAGCCAAGTAACAATTCTAACACAACCATGCTCCTTTATACGTGTTCATAGGTATGCAAATCGCGAGTACAATGGGAATACGACGAAATAGACGGTTATTCGATTCATTCTTTTTCTTCTCTGCACTCTTCGCTATTGCAAATCAGGCAATTTACACGATACGAAAGATTCGAATAGCTTCGTATATTCTTTATGGGCAATAACGCTCGAAACGATCTCGAAAGACTTGAGAGGTTCGAGAGATTCCAGCCGGAGAAAAATATCGAGAAAGGATAGAATCGTTTGGCAATGTTCGAATTTTCATTTTATTCGTCCGTAGTCACATAAAATTCTAACGTTTATTATCCACCAGTTTGATTGATATTACTTTATCCTATTTGAAAAAAATAAGAAAAACCGGTCACTATTGTAAACATTATTCAGTTGAATTTTCAGTGTTCATCTATGGTCACTTGTAATTCATAACAGTTGTATAAGAATATATTTCGCCGAATATCTTGATATTTACCTACAAGGTGATAACAGGTAGTAAAGGTACACATTGCACGTAAACAGTGTAATAATTGAAAGTAATTAAACAATATTTAATAATCGAAGTAACATAGAAAAGTTTCCTGTTTAGAAAATTAAAAAGTATTTCACGTATAAAGTATAAATAAATATTTGATATTAAACAGCGTCAAATTTCGTTACAAACTTGTCAATTATACATTATATTTCGAAAAGCGAAAGAAACCTTGAAGTCTGCAGCTACAGTAACGTGAAACGGAGTTCAATGCCGTCGTTCAACTTCCCTTTCGGTGCATCAAAGTAACCTTCTCGAATCTTTTATAGAAAAATCCGAGAAATGCAACGTATACGCTTAACTACTTTAGAAAAATGAAAATTTCATGGAACATAGAAAACGCCATAAATGTACAAGTATCCTTCTTAAGGAACCTGGTGCAATAAAAAAAAAGCACAAGACTTTTGTTGGTATAGCATTCCGAAACATGCTGGACGACCATTAAGTTTAAAAAGTCCCTATCAGTGGCGAACGCGAACGAGACGAGTTCCATTTAGAAAATCTAGGTTAAGAACGTTTAGTTCTTCGGAAATTGGCTGATTTGTAAAGCAATGGCGGATAAAATAACGCCGACACTGTAAGTGTTAACGCTTTATGGCATTTAAGGCTATTCGATCGTGTTTCTAATGCTGAACGCATGTCCTGATCGTTTTGAGGTTAGTTCTCCCTCTACAGTTTGCCAATAGCGAACATAACCTCAACTATTTTCACCGTCGTGCACGTATCGATTTCTGATAGGTTTGTAAAGGGATACTTTCGTACTTTCAAGCATGTTCCCCATTGTAATACAATTTTTCCTCTTTTTCTTTTTCTGTCGATCCTCAGCTTCTTCGTTTTTAAGCTTTTATGGTCCTCCACAGACTTTACCTTTTTACTATCGCAATAACCAATCGAAAACTACTCATACTCTGTAGTGTAATAGGTGTATATGCATTACTGTTGTGTCTTTAAAGAGCGTTTTTACGATAGATTGCATGTATATGATAGCTTTTATGATTCTACAAGCAGTTCGAGGTAACTCTGTTGTGCAATTATGTATAAGCAATTTTCCGATGATTGACTGCAGTCGTTTACTCTATCTGTAATAAAATTCGTTGTTTAAAGTGTATTAAACACTTGTCTTACGATTCCTTTTAATATCTACGTGGGTTATACGTAATATCTATCAGCTGTTTACTATTTTAATTCTATAAGAGATGAGAAAAGCTGAAGTGTTGTAAAAAGAATTTGTAATATTCGAAGGACACAGAATCGTATAAATTTAACAATCTGGAAAAATTAGAAAATCTTATAAATCGGGGCTAAAAATAAATTTTATTAGTACCTATGGCAGAATAACTTTTCAAACGACACAAAATTGTAGCTTTCATGTTAGCGTTCCGTAAATTGACCAAGGAATTATTTACAGCTTAATTCAAGAAATATCACCAGAGTTATTACGGAAGCTCAAGAAGAGGCGTTGCTTCTCTAAACTTTCGCTTTGTTGATTCATCGATTCAAGCTTTCCGCGAAATTTATTTGTTCTCCCCTTAGTCTGGATTAAACACTCGGTGAAAAGTGGCGTTAAATTGTGCAAATGCAAACAGTGCGGTAAAACGAAAGTTCGTCACTTCTACTTGATTATCTGTTTACTAACTCTTTCAAAAATGTTTTGTATTTTAATAAAAAGTGACGCAGGTTAATATAATATTATATATCACTATTATTCGTTTGTTACTTCTACACTAATTTTGTTTAATAAAAGAAAGTGTCATAATTACGTTATTTACATTAGTGATCAAAAAAATATACATATTATATCAAATTTTATGAAATCTTCGAATGGTTTCGTTATTAATATAATCCTCCTTTCGATATAAACATGGAAGAAAATTGAATCTCTGATGCGTGTTATAGAAAGAACTTTTATATTCTTAGAACATCGTGTTCGAATTAATAGTAAGAGTTTCCGTCACATGATAACAATTTCTTTCTAATTTTATCGCGTTGATAAATTCGCTATTTACGAACGGATTACATAAATATTGCCAGTTTTCGCTTAGATTTCTTCAACCTGAAGTCACTATCAAAACATTCAACTTGGATTCAACCCTTGCGCGCCTATTATTGGTGTATCTAGCGAAACATTTCTCTCGACTGTCTTCAATTACTTGCGAGAATTCACAGAATTTAATTATTTGCTTATTGGATTTAAATGGCCAATCTCTTCAACATCGAGATGATTAAAAAGAAAAAGGAAAATTAGTCTCTCAAGGTTCGGTCATAAAATATTTGCACTTTTAGAAATACATTTCTGTATTTTTGCACTTTGTATTCCTGTACTTTTTGTAACGATAAGTAACTGAAAATAATTACATTCGTTACAACGGTGGGTGGTAGAAAATGGCAAATATTTAACTGTCAACGCAACAATTTCATTAAATCCTGTACGTATATTTGCAAGTTCTAAAGATTCCTATGAGCCTCATTTTATTGCTATCCTCTGATGGAAAAGTTAAAAATAATACTTTTAAGTTCTCGAAATTGTCGTAACTAATATAATTCGCACAAGAAACTTACACTCCAGTTCATAAGTATTAGAACAGTTACCGGATCTGAGGCAAACCTGAACAGTCATTAAAAAATGATCAAATTCCAAAACCAACGACTCTTAATAATCGTTCTTAATATTTTCAAGAAAATATTACCAACTTTGGCGAAATGTAACAGATACTTTCTGTGCATACTGCCACTCAAATGTTAGAAACATCCGTCGTTATTCAAAACAAGCTTTTTCATACATATGCAGTAGCTTTATTAGAAATATTGCACTTACATAGTAAAATAACATCATATAAGTATGATTTAAGATTGGAATTATAATCCAATTGTGCTTTTCTGGGGTGAATTGGACGAGAACATAAAAAAAGAAATGCCAAACATATAAAACCGATCTGTGGAAGTATCTACAAGAGCCTTGGAGCAGTATTAAAGCGAAAACAATTGAGAAATTAATTACCAGAATGATGAAATTATGTCAAGCAGCGATAAAAAAGTAAAGAAGATTCTTTTACGAGAAAACAGTTTCATAAGTTTATATTGTTTTTACTAAAAAATAAGTACATTATAATTATAACTTTTTCTTTTAATTATAATTAAGTACAGTTTCCTTACTGTTGTATTCCGCGGCTCGCGATTCCTTGCGTTGGTTTATTATATTCAATAGGTACGCGGTAGGAGAGCCTGACGGAAACTGGGGCGAAATAAGGGAGCTATTCTGCGCGTAGTACTATTCGACTTTATTAGACAGTTCGGTGACGTTCGGTGCGTGAAGACCACTAGACAAAAATCTGCCGTTTCGACGGAAAAGGTTTCTAGATATAGGTTCGGTAAGTACGAGAGTAGGGGTTGGTCTCAGAGGTCAATGTAGGGAGAGGCGGTGAGGTCTAGGTTCAGCGATGAGTAAAGGATGATGTGGAGGTCTAGGTTTCGGGGTGACTAACGTTAGGATGATGCGGATTTGTTTACAGTTAAGGAAAGGAGGCAGGATGACTAAAAACTAATGAAAGATAGGAGAGAGGTATACGACATTACTACAGCAGACTAACATTTTTAATAAAACATTTATTTCTTTAAGGAAAACTTTATTTGCTTTAAAATCACCACATGCTCGAAACTTTCAGTAAATGATAATTTATCTGCGAAATAATTATCGAAGATCCTACCAGATAAATCCCTCGTAAATTACAAAGAGAGAAAACTCTTTTGCAAGTAACACGTTACCAACAATGATGCATCGCTAAATCAAACTTGCCGATACAATAGGGAGAGCAAATATAAAAGAATCCCTGACCAAAAAATCAACTCACCAATCACCTCAAGAACGTCCATTTCCAAAGCAACCGTATATAAACATAACCCGACCCATAATTCACGCCATTTCCCTTTTTCTCCCGCGCTATCGCAGAGACAAAGAGCACGCTTTCTCAGGCGCATTTTTTTTTTCGCTCGAGCACGTTCTCGTGCTCGAGGCACGCGTGTAAAAAGCGCTTGCGTAGACGATAGAGAACATCGATGGTGTGTAACGATCGCGAAAGGAAACGAGGATCGACAATAAGACGGATTTCCAGCTAGTCGATAAATTTCCTTCTCCCATCCCCCCTTTACGCGATCGCGTATTCTGCGCGCTAGCGTCACTTCTGAATGAACGAACAAACCGACGTTGGTAAAGGTGAACTTCTTTTTCCACGAGGTGGTTTACACGCCAGCAGAGTGGCCGTTTAAGGCTGTCGTAATCCAAGCGACAGCTGAAAGCCCATGTTGTCTTTCGGTACTCAATAGCGAGGCACGCGTATATATACTTGCATTAAAAGTCTATTCGCAACACGCCTTCGCCTTCTTATTTCACTCCCTTTGTTCATGGCTCGTGCAGCTGTTTTCCTATTTACAAGGTTAAGAAAGATGGAAATTTTCAAGCTAAGGGGGCAAAAGATTCGAATAAATAAATGAAGTCACCGGAGGATCTTACGAGGGAAATTCGGTAACCTGAAAATTCAAGAAAATTTGAAACTTTGAAACGGCCCTAGGGCTGAAAAAACACCCCCTGAAAAGAGTTGTGAGTTATATTATTATGTATCCCGGGGACCACCCGCGGAATATTCTTAGAAATCCGTCGGTTTTGTTTTTCACCCGGGTTAATTTGAAACGGCCCTAGGGCTGAAAAAACACCCCCTGAAAAGAGTTGTGAGTTATATTATTATGTGTCCCGGGGACCACCCGCGGAATATTCTTAGAAATCCGCCGGTTTTGTTTTTCACCCGGGTTAGGCGTTTGTTCCATAGCGGCTAGCAATCTGGACAAAGGAAGAAATCATCCGGCGTGCAGATTGCTAGTACGTTTCATGACATACAAGTTAGAAAGCTGTTTTTGAGAATGTCTATTCGTTAATCCCTTAAGGAGTAGTTTCTTTGCCTAATTGTACAACAGCTAGTTGTACGTGTCACAAAACGTGAGTTTCTAAAGGGCTTCGGGACAGAGGCTCGGCAGCCCCTACCAAGGCACGCCGCGAGTCCCAGGCCTGGTGGAAATTCCCGTTATGGTTTCAAATGTTTAAACATTTGCTGACCTCCACCCCTTCTTGTCATCGCCTAGTCCGCACGGAGAGTGTTGCGGACACACGGACAGGTCGATGGCAATTAGGGAAAAATATAATTGGCTAGCACCAATAGCCAATAGGCGAAAAGGTCAGAGTTTTCCTCCTTATGGAAAAACCTGGAGAGGTGAGTCTAAGTCGAAACACCGAACCATACAGTCACACACCAGAACAAGTACCAGACATTCTCGCGACAATCACTTTCACTGTTAATCTCTATGATTCAAGTGCAAATATACAGTTAATTTAAAAGTTAACTCCTCTAATCCGCGGCGCGGTAAAAACCACGTGGAAATTTACGACCTCCACGAGACCACGGTCCGACAACGCGAGTATCATCGCGGATGCGGGTGAAAACATTATGAATATTTACAAAACCGTATAAGTAAAACAAGTTAAAGTCAAAGCTGTGTGGTTTTTGATGTACTACGTTGTGGTAGTGAAGTAAATTTTGAGAAAACGTTTCAAATACTTTTCAATTCTGCGATTGCCGAACTTTCCTTATGAGCTTTTTCTATTTTTTAGTATACATAAGTACATAAAGGGAATAGAGAATATACCGCTACAGAAAAAATTACACATTTCGGGTATCAAAAATATCAGGGAATAAATTGAATTTCTTCCCGTTGTGGTATGCCCGGTTTGCCCCAATTCCTCGAAACTAGGAGCAGATATTGGGGTATCGCTGAGTTAAAACACTTAAGGTTCGTCGTTGCGTGAAACAGAACTTTATTTGACAGAGATTTTTACGTTGGAAATTATTATATCTTAAAAATTACATCCTAAACTGTTTTCACCAAATACTAAAAATCAAGAATCTCAAAACTAACAAACCCATTCTCCAACATGAATTTACCGAAAACTCTTTAAAATAAAAGGTACCAAAAATACGAACACCTTTCACACGAATAAATTTTTTATTGTCGAATAAAAAATCAATAAACTTGGAAGAACGCGTTGAAAAAATTAATAAATTCACGAATCCATCATCGACTTCCAAAAACTCTGTAAACACTCCTAGGAACAGAATCGTTATCTGCTATCCCACCTATCTTTCATGAACACGCAACGACGCCTATTTTGCCTATCTCAGATCGTTCTGCACGACGATCTGCATACCTAGACTGGAAACGTTGAAAATTACAGGCGGAAGTGCGTTAAGGAGGCGTTGATAATCGATAAGTAGCAGTTAGTTGCCCTTCAGCAAGGCAAGCTTGTCGTTACTCGTTGCTCGTTACTCTCCTCGACGACGAACCGAGATTCCTGTAATTAGGAGCAATAATTAATTAGGTCGAACTTTCTCTGGCTGAACCAGTCCTACTCCTTTTCTTCCGTGCAACTGGTCGATCGGTACTAATTATAAGTCTCTTAATTAGACCCGTCGTTGATGAAACAGGCAATTTTGCGAGCAACCAGAAGTACACATGGTGCGTCATTTTTCTACCTGCCTCGCATGAACCTTCCTTTTCTCGATCGTACAGTATCGACAGTCCTCTCGCGATATGGTGTTTATTCAAGCCTCACGAGAGGTATTACTCAAACGATCCAGATCGATTTTCCTCCGTTTGATGTATGTTGGTAATATTGTCGTTGAATTTTTCTTCTTATTTCTGATTAAGTTCAGACGAGAAATTGCTGGTTTGCAACGTGCCAAGGTGGTTTGTTTAACTTGGTACAGTTAGCTGGAAGTGACTTATGTAAGGAAGTTATAATTTATGAATATTGAAAAATGAAATAAAGGTTGTGTGGATGTCGAGGGAACATTTATGCAACAACTGTTGTTAAAACTCGTCGTCGATTATTTAAGCATGATGTACATGTTTGTGATGAGAGAATGTTTTTAGGGAAAATATTAATGCCAACGTTAATGTGAAAATAGGTATTGAATTAGAAGATAATTGAAGATGAAGAATTATACATATGCTTGAGACTACAAACGCGTTTTTCTCAGAATGGTGCTTTTAAAAACGGCAACCACTGTATCTCAAAAACCAATAAACCGATTTACTTTAAATTCGGCACAAGGGCTCTTAATATAATTATCTAGTCTTTGTCGTAGGATTTTTTTTTAATCATCATAGTTTATTTTTTATAAATTAACCAAGTTCACATTTTCAGTCATGTATTCGATTTCCGTATTCAAATGCTCGCCATTTTGCGAAAAATTGAAAAAACAGAAGTCATCTACGACAAGTACCAGTTTTGTTTTTGGTCTACTTTAAGAATAATTTTTCCTTTCCTGTTTCAAATAAAAAATAGCGAAGGTACGATGGTTACCGCCAGCGCCGTTTTTGAAAAATCGTCCTACAGAGACCAGCTACCACGCCGCTCTTTCTTTGAATTTTTTAATGAAAACTAAGAAGCTTTATAGACAAAGGTATGCCCTTTCCAACGCATCTAATGTTTTCTTAATAAAAATATTTTTTCACCGAAAAGAAAAATTCTTCAAATCCATCCTACTTTTCCCCCTCATAGGTGTATGTACCACCTTAAGATACCTCGAACCAACATAGATCTCGCGAACTTTCCGAAAAATAAAATAAGCAGTGTAGAACAAAAAACCAAATTTTTAGAATTTCATAGCATATACATACTCTACAACAAGATTTACACAGACGCTTCCAAATCTGATGTAAAAGTAGGATACGCCATCATAACAGGCGGTAGAACAATAAAGCAATGCCTCCCCATACAAATATCCATGTTCACAGCTGAAGCATATGCAATCTTTGAAGCCCTGAAGTACGCATACACGATCAACCTCCTAAACCACATCGTTTACATGGATTCCATGAATGTCACCAAAGCCATTTAGAGACGACGGACATGAAATCATAAACAATATACAAGGAACATACACAAAATTTACCAACCCCAATAAGAACGGTAAGGCCATGTGTTCAGGCTTACGCTGCGTCGACACAGGACATCGCCGTTTTTGAGAAAGTCAAGTATTTTCAAAGGATGTATATTTTCTCACGGACTTGGGTCTGGCTGGAAAACAATAGCAACATTCTCTCGAAGGATTGCCAGCCAGGCCATCTCAACGGCAATTGGCGCATCGTAAGTCCACACGCAGTCAAAAGAGGGACCTAGGATTTATGGGTCGGTTTTCCGAACTGCCGACCCTTTGTTGCGACGTCCTGCAGGCCTTGTTTACCGAGCGAACACTTGGCCTGTAGGCGTTGCGCAATCGGGAAACCGCCCCAAGTTTTAATTGGACAATCCTAGGTCCCACTTTTCTGCAATTCCTTCCAAAATAGGACTTGGAGGGAATTTTCCGGGACGATGGAGGGAGCGTTTCTCAACTTCGGTGGAAAGCGTCCCTCCATCGAGACAGAACAAAATAGAACCTCGTATCGAACAGAACACCCTCGCGACTGAGAAATAGTCAAACGGACAGTAAAAATTTTGTGTTGTAAATATTCCTAATTCCAAATTATATGGAATTAACAAAGAACATTATCATCACCTGGATCCCTTCTCATCAAGGAATAATAGGCAACGAAAAAGCAGACTCTACCACAAAAGAAGTGACAATGACGCCCTGTGAAACAAAAGAGTAATCCCAAAAATTCACAACATAATACAAAACTTTTACTGGCCACTGAAAGCTTACACACGAACATCAATTAAGAAAACAGACAGCAGAAAAGTTGAACCACAGAGAAAGAAAGACAATTAGCCACCGCTTTTACATCACAGAGCCACGTAAGGAACACAATTCATTTTCTAAAGGACACAAGTTTATACTACAGAATCTAATTGCACAAAATGAAGGAAATTTAAAACATACCACGTCGCTAAATACATAAAAAAACAATATTTAGTGGAACCTTTTCCTTCTTCTTCTCACCCATTCTCACCCTACTAAGTTACCACAAAACCGTGAGACACATTCTTTTCCCAAGAACAAACTCCATCACTCGTGGGATAATTATGCAACTGGATTAAGATCGGAATTCGTCGTCGTTAGGAATAACAACGAGCCATGACAGAGCAGTGGCACGTTGAAAGCGTTGACTTTTAATCGATTATTTTCACCTGATCCGCTCGAGTTTGTCCGCGATTCGCGACTTTGCCCTCACACGGAATTTACGTGGGTGGTATATATTTAGCGGGGGCGTCCCATGTAGCCGGTGTGTTTCACATTCAAATCGAGGAAGTTATGTGAGGGCAGCGCTGCATGTATAAATAAATCGCGACGAATGCGGCGAGCTAATCCGTGAAACGTTTCGCTATCTATGCCTGCCGATCGCGATTGTACTCGAACAACTGATGTGTTCTTGAGCAAATTCCAAAGTTGATCACTTTTTTCTTTTTTTCTAGTCGACGGGAACTTTTCACGTGTTCGGTTATAAACTTGGTGAATTATTGGAATTTTAGAAATACAATAGATTGGAAAGTTGCTGAGATTGGTAATAATTGTTCTAGCGAGATCAGAAAGAATATATGTCAATTTTTATTTTTTTAAATTGAGTTCTACACTGAATCATGTTCGTATTTATACAGGATTAAGACAGGGGATAAGTCTACACGTAAAAATAAACTAAAAATAAAGAATAAAATTTTTTCGTTTGTAGCCCCGTTTTCGAGAAAATCGATTCTAATCGAGCGACTATCGAGTACGCGTACACTTACCTATTTCCGGGTTTTACGTTTACACTAATAAGCAGTATCAGTGTCATAATAAATACTAATAATACGTTTATTAACAATTTTATTACTGAATAAACTGTTGAAAGTGACGTTCTTGTTGAGGCATACAATACCACCGGTGTTTCGACGCCATAATTGTTCGAAAGCTTGTGTAATTCTTCCTTTGCTTAATTACAGTTATTTATCAACATCACATGTGAGCAAAAGCAACAGATTGCAGGAAATCTTTAAATTTAATTTTCGAGAAAATTCATGATTCGTCATTGAGAAATCATGGTAGTTAGTTTGCAAAACACCGTTTCGAGAAGAACGCATAAAGTTTTGCTACACTTAGCGGAGCATCACTTTCTTAAAATCATTACAACTGTGTGATCCACCGCTACAAACTTCAAATGCGTAATCGCTCCCAAATTTCACATACGTATAAAATAGGTATCCCTTTAACGTTTGTGCTAGAATGATGTCTGAATGGTGTGATATTTTTGCATTTTGTCAAAATACATTTTCCCCCCTTTATTCTATTAGGGACATAACAACATTCATGTGGATTAAGATTATCTTCAATTTTTCGGTTTGAGATCTGTTGGGACAACAGATTATCCCTTTATGATACAGTCGACACGTTTGCTATTTTTCAGAATTCGAATATTTGATTTTCTCAGCATGCATTCAACTTTACGATAAGGAGAAACGCCTAACGCTTAGTTGTTTTTCTAGCATTTGGCCTCTTCTGTTCAATAGCAATTCACGTATCGTAACCTTATTCTTCTGACTAAGGACTGACGAACACATGCATGACAAGAAACGACCAGGACCTAATGTACCCTTCGAGATTTCCCTCGATCAGCACATGGACGCTGATGTACAGTTCTTGCACTTGACACACCAACGACATGACAGGACGTAAACAGCAGAATTAAGGCACCCCCAAACTTTCCTATCCTTTCCCATTGGACAGAACTATTCTCATGTTCCTTAAGACGCTCCTTTTGATGAACGAACATGTGTAAAAGGACCGGGACTGAGATACTCTGCAGATACTCTAAGAAATTGTACATTCGTTATTATTGGCACGGAGCTCTGGGCATTTGCGTGATTCGCGCGTTTCCGCACTTATTGGACATTGCGGTGACACTTCGAACGTGAACATTCCGTACAACACTGAACTTTGTATAACATAATATTAGAAATCGAATTTACTCGTAAGCCTAATTGTTTCACGTTACCAAACTTTGTTGGCAATTAAATATCAAGGTGTATTTGCTATGTAACCAGGCTGCGTGCAAGTCATGCAAGTGAAGTTTCGACAGATTTAATTGAAATTTATTCATATAAAGAAATAGCTCCTATAATAATTAAGTTTAATAATTATTATTTGTGAAAATATTCTCCTATTTATTCGTCAAGAAAAAGAATTTTGTAAAAAGTTTATTTTAAACGACATGCTTCTCTGTTGGAGATTTCATGAAACGAACATGTTCAGTGATAAAATGCATTTTCAACACTGTGTGCTTTATGAGCATCAACTGGACCAAAAAGCTACAACGGTAGTCAGATATTCCTGTAGCATTCTTAAAAAGAATGGCGTGGATGCCGAAATATCGGCACGATGAGTCTTCAGAGGTTGAAAGTGAATCATGCTCCTGGACATTGATCTATGGTCTATAAGAATAGTAGAATGTATTCTTTGATTTTGTAAAAGAGGTTTACCTTTTTATCTAATTTTAACAGCAACCTAACTGTCTATAATCTTTCACTATAATCAATTATCTCAATTTCTGTACCTACGGTACCGTTCCACTCGCAATTTTAACGTTATTAAAATTGAAATTTGTTTCTTCTTCCTTCATCCTTGCAATTAAACTCTATTTACTCGACTGAATGTATTATTTTATTAATGTCATCTTATCTGTAATATTGATGCAATCATTCGCAAGAAAAAAGCTTCAAGATTCAAGGGGAAAAAAAAGGAACGAAATTCCAAAGAAAATACCTATACGTTCTTTCGCATTGCACCATAAAAAGGTTGCTTTATCCAAACACTAACGTTCCTTCGTATCGATTTAATATCAACGAAAGTTCTCTTATGATCGTTGCGAAACCATCACCTCCTTTCGCCGTTGCGGATGAATCGCGATTTTGCAAAATTACCGGATAAACTCGTACGACCGGAAAAAATATACTGTTTACACACACGTTGTCGTTGATTTTTACGAGGGGGAAAAAAAGAAATATGTGAAAAAAAAAAGCCAATCGATTACTTTCACCGCAACAGATAAAGTTTAATCAAACGTTATCTGGTTAGAAATTACGCGGACAATTGGACCAAATTTCACGGTTCGACGATTGTGACGTTGAAGAGAGGGAAGGGGAAAAAAGGAATGAAAGAGGACGGAACGAACGAAAGAAAGAGTTAGCCAGTAGGTAGCTCGTTTCATTGAGGAGATAAAGGCCAATCATGACGGAGTGACTCACCGAATTTTCGGCATACTTTTTCTGCCGCAGACGGGCCACGTGAGAACGTCGACGGGAAGCTACATAATTAAACCAGCCGAACCGTGGCAAGAGAGTGACAAAGATCCTCTAGAATTTTCGCTGCGACACGCCATCCAAAGGATACGACCAGTCGCCATGGAGGATCGCTCGAACGACAACGACCAGGCTAAAAGGCAGAATTGTGGCGTGATCGGTGAGTTGGAATGATTTTTTTTTTTTTTTTTTAGTATAATTTAAGATTGCGTTAACATCTTGATTATTAGCGACCATAGTTGGTTGTTATTTTATATTTCACAGTAAAGATTTATTCTACGGATAAGTTCGATTGCTTTCTTGAGCTTTTCTTTTATTTCAAATATTTCTTTAATATTGTTAGGTATTTGGAGCTTGTTTCTAGTGTCTTCTGTGCTCTTGCATTCTAACAGAATATGTTTGGTGCTCAAATTTTATTAGCAAGGTTCACAGTATAGTCGAATTGTTTTATTCAGAATGTAGTTATGTGTAGCCTTAGTGTACTCAATTACCAGTCCGTTAATTATTTGTTCTTTTCTACTAAATTTGACTGTAGCCTGATTTGCATAAAAGTCATTTGAAAGGATATATCTTTTCTTCCATTTTTCCTTCCATTTTTGTTTGATACAGTTATTTAAGAAGTCAAACGCGGTGCTTCTTTCGAAGCATTATCAACTTTTTCGTTACCCAATATTCCTCGGTGGGAAGAATGATTTTCTTATTTACTTTCTAGAAGAGACTACGTAGGGTGAAATTCTGTCAATGATTGTGAACGTGAATTAAATTATAGTAATACGAGAACATTGATTAAAATAAAAAACATTTTTATAACTGAGAAGTTGAAATGGTAAACGATGTGAGTGTCAGAAGTATAGATTTTCAGTAGAAACAAAAAGCATGTATCTATTAATTTTGGTACTTACATACATCGTTTATCACTTGAACGCTATGTGGACTGTCAGCGTTTACCACCTTTGTAGATTTATATAGAAAAAAAGTAAATAGTACAAAATGTATTAAATTACTTAAATTTATTTATTTGTACACTCTGCTTGTATGTAGTATATTACTTTTGGCACTTACATACATTGTCTTTTCAATTGGACCGGTGATTATGACAGTGGTCTAACAATAAGTCATTTATTTTTCGTTTCGAGATATCTGGACTTTTTCCTTTGGAACGTGAATTGAATTCTGTTTAATCGCACACCTACCAATTCTATTTAATGATTTAATTTTCGACTATTTTAGAAAAACGGGTACACGGTATCGCAATGTAAATCGATACAACACAAGCTAACTAATTGTAAGTGATAAGTTCAATTTTGTTAGATTTTTTATTTAAGCTACTTTCTTAATTCCCAACACATTTACTTTCCGAAGGAGACTTTTCAGGGTGAAATTCTGTCGATGATTATGAATGTAACTTGAATAAAATAATTCGAGGGAATTGAATTTTGAACGAAATTGTAATAATACCAGAACATTTTCAAGAAAATAGTTGGAGGTTTAAGAAATTTTGTAAGATTCGAAACATTATTTGAATTCTTATATTGTGAGATATGGCGAAAATCCATTTAATTGAATAATTTTTAATTATTTTTTAAAGGGAACTCACATTTTCCGTCACGAAATAATGTTCATTATAAACGGGGTTCGAATCCAAAAATTTGAGAAGACTGAATTGATCCTGTTGTTTAAGTTGCATTGATTCGAATTGTAATAACACGGAACCATTTTTAATAAGTAATTAAAAGACTACGTTTATAATTAGAATTACATTTGATTCTCGTATGTTATAATAGTTTCAGAAATTTTATTCATTTTCAAATTGTGAGATACGGTGAAAATCTATTGGATGGGGTTGGCAATGTGTTAATCGTTATGCACATGAAAAATTTGTAAGCTTAATATTTCTTTTTTTTTTTTCAAATTCATTATTTTCATTTTATTCGGCAGCTTGATAGAACCTTAATACTTCATACTAAATCTACATACATACGTGTAAAGAAACATGTATATATCGAGTAAAAATTTTAAGCCTACTGTTAAAAGTGCTGAAGTAAAAAAGATGTCAAGTCCAGCTCCATATAGAATTACAAAGGGCTAAAGAAGGAAGGCTTAAAGATCCGCGCCTTTTTGCAAGCGGCTTAGCTTTGTTCTTCGCGTTCTACTTTAAATAATCATTAAATAAAACATGAGCGTAACTTTCTTTATAAAAATTTATTTACCTTGTAATTCTATAACTTTTTATCATACGCGAAACACGTGTCTTCGTATAAAGAAATAATACGTCATATTTTTTGTGCCAAATTCGAAAGATTAAAACTACGAAAAATTTTCAGAATTATATCGATACTTTAAAGTGAACCTAATCGTACACTATATAATAACTAAATAAAATGAATTATTCCGTTCTATATGGTAACCTATTTCTACTATACTGCTCTCCTTACTTTACCTAACTAACATTTTTGAACATTCGAGAAAAGTGAGATGGAAACTAGTAGAAGTATCTGTATAACAGGTAGAATAAATAAATTAGACTGTTTCTAGAAACCTACAAAGCACAGAGAACATTCTAACTTTGCTTAAAAGGTGAAAAGCACAATATGTAGCGTCGACAAATGTTGCAAAACTTCCTGACAAATGAACAATTGATAGATCGGACATTTTATTGCAGCTAAGCGGAGCAGTGTACGTACACAGTGGATGAAAATGTCTCCTATATGCAACTAATAGCATGTTTCTGCAAGTCAGTACAAAATATAATCAAAACCAAAGGAATAAAACAATGAAGAATTGTCAAAATAATATCGGGACTCTAAACTAAATTGTAGGCATTTTGGGACGGTTTACGGCTTGGCCTGCGCCTCATGGCAAGTGACAAACACCAGAGTACCCGTTGGTTCGGCCCCCAGCGATATCTTTGCCATTCGACGGGAGTCGGTTCTTAGCTTCGGTAATAGACGGACGCCGAAGAGTCCGAAATAAACTACTTTGCACAACATCCTGATTTGAGTAAAGTTCATTAGACCACCTCCTACAAAATCTATAATAATTCTACCGTGTACAATAACTAGATATTATAAACTAAATGAAGAGTACAAGAAAAAAGGACGTAGGATCCATTTTTTTGCCTATTACGACATTTAAATACATATAAACGTGTTCAATCATAAATGTCTTTATTGTGTAAAACTAAAATAATTATAATTAAGATATTGAGTGTAAGACTTTTAATATGTGTAAGTACTACATGTAGACTAAAGTTCTTTTAGTTTTCATCATCTATTATGCCAATTTCAATGACCTTGGCAGTGCTGTAGTCGTAAAATCAGCAGAAGGTATACGGTATACGGAATAAAAATTTTTAAAGGTATATAAAAATATTTTTTTGTTTGAACTATGTATAGTGATAGAAGTCCATACATTGTATTATTTGTTGAAAGAAATTTTAAATATTGCTTAAATAAAGAAAAAAAAAATAAAATGTTTTAGTCGGGGATTTAGTAAATAATTATCATTTTAAAAGCAAATTGAAACAATTTAAAATATTTATGTGAATATTCGAAAATTTAATCTCTCGAAATTTTTAAAATTTTCAATACGCCGTGTACCCTCCACTACAGTCCTGGACCTTGGCATCTACTTTCCCAAGGAATGTATACACGTATGTTAATTAATTTGCTTCAAATGTTTGTAATATTAATACAACATTATCGAGCTTTTAATATGGTAATCTACTGTAAGAAATGCGAGATTTCGGCGGCGAAGTGGCGGCCTGGACTTTGTCACCCAGGAAGAGAAAGCGCGCTGGTACCATAAACTAAGCCCTTTCCGTTTCCGTTTTTCGGAGCAACGCAGGATAGGACACGGAGAGGGCTCTTAATATAGCCGTCGAGCGAGACGGACACCCGAGTACCTTAACAGCCGCTTACATTTATAAAATAATAACGTTTCGGTTAATAGTCTATCGCGTGTTACGTTTACTTAAGTTGTGCTAACACTACTCTGACTCTACGCCGTAGAGCTAAAGGGTCACTACTTGGGACATTTAATTGAATTGAGATAAACTCTAAACTATGTCATTTCAAGGTCACAGTATTCTATACCCCATGAAGTCAAAAATATGTGGTGCCATTTAAAAAACCATCGACGACCTTCAAAAATCTTTGAAGATAACGTCAATCGGAAGATGTACCTCCTCGAATAGTACAACTTTTCTCTTTGACACTTTCTTTTATTTACATGGATGTTCTGTCCCTCGTGACTCATCCTGTATACAACAGTACAGAACGTCTCCAATTTCTAACTAGATGAAATAACGAAAAGAAAAGATGAGAAAACGTGTTCACTACCTCGCTAGCAGATCGTTCCACCAAAGTCGAGTTTCGTGGGTCAAGAGACGGTGGGTCCCGCGCCGAAAGTGTATTAATAATGCATGCGCTTGAAGCGGTACACATTAGGAGAGACAGCGATGCACACGTGTGTGCAACGAACGGGCACAGCCCGCCTGCGATGTAGTACTACAAAACGTCCAGGTGACTCGATACGTATCGTTTTATTCATGACCGTTCGTTCCTTAAAGCAACGTGTCACGTGTGTGTCGCACGGCGAAAGTTTATTCGACCGTGGCCAGTGAAGAGATTCGCGAATAAATAAATGGACAGGCCGGTGGACTGTGCCTCTTTGGAACAGCGACCGGTTTTTTTCGACAGTTCGATTAACATTCCGTTGTTGAGGTATTACATTGTCCACGGAGGCACGGATTAATTATTTCGTCAGCCGGCTTACGCTCGCCGTTGATCCTTTCGAATTTCTCTCCCGGTGCTCAATTTGCGATTCCCCTCACTTATTTACGATGATTTCTCTTTTAGTAGGCGCAGATGAAAGATTTGGTTCATAATGCGTGTGGGAGAGATCGAGGGATAAGGTTTATACGGATTGAAGCTGTGATGAGCATTTTCGTTGGGATCGTATGAAGTTTTGTTGTGGATTCTCTCTGATTGTATGGATGTAACAGTGAAAGTACAGGGTAACACTTATTAACGCCTCAAGACGTTATCACAGGCGTGCAATCTCTTAGACTATTTAAGTACAGTATTTTATTTGTTTGTTAAGGTTTTTTTTACAATAGTTTGTCAAAACAATATGCCTAAACGTATTGTGAGACTTGCTGTCAATTGGAGGTACTCAGTTGATAGAGCTTCTAAAATTCTCCATCTTCATCCATCTTCTCCCTTTTCACTTATTCACCATCACTGTTAAGTTAACAATGTTAACGCATTCGTGGAATCTTCTTTTATTTTGTAAAAGAGAAAAAAGAAAATACATGTGTTCGTGTATAAATTCTTCACATAAGTGTTAGCATTTTTTGGAAATGTGATAACCGAAAATTTAATTTTTTAAATATGATTAAGCTTTTATATCTATAAGAATAATTTCTCATTATGATAGGAGAAGTAGGAATTAATAATTACTACAGAAATTACTCGGTAACAGTAGAAGTTACAATGGTAACAATATAACTGTATAATGCTCAATAAGTAAAGTTACATACATGGCTATGTAACCATTAAGCCAGATAACATTACAGACAGTTAACAATGGACTATATAATTTTATTCATTTTAAGTACATTAAAAAAATGTTAATACTTATATGGAAGTGACTCTTTCAGAGAAACAGGTCTGGTAGCACATTATGTATGTTATATTAACAAATGTATTTTATCACTCCTCTCATTGTCAGTATATGTATTCTTGGAATCTTCTTTTACTTTGCAAAGAGTAGAAAAGAATGTATGCATGTATAATACAAATTCTCCATATTTTTGAAGTACCCTGTATAGGTGTTTTTCCTATGGTTCTTTGACTACAGTTAAATAATTATAAATATCAGAAGAAGAATGTATTTTGGTTTTTTAAATAATTGATATTAAAGTGTATGTAAGTGTAAACAAATTCAGAAAGGACAACAGGTTTTTACAAAATTTTTAATTAGGCATATTCTTCATTCAAGTTTTTTAGTAAACAAATTTGTTTAATTAATTGTTTCATATTTTTTAATTAATTTTGAGAATGCCTTTTACGTTCTGAAGCCTAGAAGTCTTCAGTCATTTAACACCAGTACACTATTATTTCATGTTCATAAATTAAACATTCGGTCCTACGTGATCTTTATGGTTCCTTTCTCCGATTTCTTCTGTCTCCCGAATGATTGATCTAAGACCACAATGATTTATGAACAATACCTTCGCCCATTAATAAAAGAGCGCAGAATAATACATTAACTTCCAAGACCAAAGTAATTAATTCTGGAAAGCTCTTTTATGTTCCGAACTCGAAAAATTTTCTGCGATTCAACGGTAATACAATTAAGCTTATAAATTGCACCCTTAGCCCTGCTAATGATTTATGGCTTCATTTCTGAGAAGAATAGCTCCGTAAGTGATTAATCTCGAACTACAATAATTCACGAGTAACATCTTTACTCAACGACAAAACGCTTTAAACAAAATTCATGAAAAAGCATGCTGATTCATTCTATCAAAAAAGGAAACTCCAATTTTAAAAGAATCTACCGTTAAAATGAAAAATATTACAAACACTTCTTTTTAACCTTCTAATATACACAAATTTCAATTGACCCTTTGATCTCAGACTTCGCCTTAAATTATCAAAGAAACGTAAAGATCCCTTCTCTCTTCTTCGGGATGAAGATTTCTGGCTGACACATGCTTTCATCTGCTTATGGAATCAGCGGCGTGCTTAATTGATGGTTGCGGCTAGTATTGTTTTTTCCGTTTTCCGTCCTGGCTTCCTCGTCGTTGCTGGTCTCTCCCTCTGAGCAATCTCTTGTGCCCCTTTTCTGCCCGAGGGTTTGGGCCTAACGCGTGTGTACGAATTTAAAGAACGTTAACCCTTCGCGGTCGAAGACCCAACTGCCCGCCTCGGGAGTAGCTCCGGGCTTTCGTCATTTTTCAGGAAAAATAAACGGGCCGCGTTCGACTGCCGGCGAAATTTATGGACCTACCGGTATTACCGTGCGATCTCGGCCGAATCGTTTGTGTGTTTATCGAAGAGATATCGGAGGGTGGTGGACCTTTATAAGGCGCAGTGAAAGAATGAGAATATATGACAGCGAAAGTCAGTTTTATTAATTTTTTTTCACAATATTTCATCCTTCTTTTAACTGTTTTGAAAGTTTTGGAAATTTGGAGGTTTGAATGAGAAGAGAAGAGAAGAGAATTGAAGAGAAGTAATTTTTATTGATTTATTGTTTATTGTCTTTATGTATTTACATTTTTGGAAACGTTTGTGAAAGACTTTATCGATAGTTTTGGAAATTTTGATGAAATACGTAATTGTTAT
Organism: Habropoda laboriosa; assembly: GCF_001263275.1. Lineage (NCBI taxonomy): Eukaryota > Metazoa > Arthropoda > Insecta > Hymenoptera > Apidae > Habropoda > Habropoda laboriosa. Next base: position 2,269,245 of record NW_017100263.1, on the reverse strand, counting down.
ATAACATTAATGATTCTTCTTAATGAATTCAGTATCTCTGGAAGTTTAGAGAAGTATTTGGTAAGTAGTTTATTTCGGGATTTATTATCAAACCTGTGGATGATTTTTAAAATGTAACACTTGAATATACGCACACTACCGTCCATAGTAGCAAGAGAAGTAACTTTTACGCACACATTTATTACATTCAAATCGTTAAAAATGCAGAATAGCAATATCAAAGCAGCATTATAATACAAACTCACCCACGACAAATAAAACCATACCTTGCTTAAAAATCTACATACACTACAATACAAACTCATCTAAAGAAACCAAATCAAAATGACCTACGCTAAATAACACACCAACATACCAAACTTACCCCTCGAAACGAAAAGAACCAGAATAAAATCTCCATCTTACACCATAAGAGACTCTCAACAACCACATTGGATCCCTCACAACACAATCTGCATACAATCAAACTTATCGTCGAATCAGACCCCGATACTTGCCTCTCACAAACGCTCGTAAAACCTCTCAGCGACCAAGGTAAAAGTAATCCCCTTAACAAATTCATCGAGATCCCTGTAAACGAACAAAGAAAAACCGACGTGACCAGCAGCAGAGAAGTTTGCGTGCATCTGAATCGAACGTTAAACGGCGCGAAACGCGATAAGCGCGAATATTACCTTTGTGAAACGGCGGAATGGAGGGGGATTAACGATATCGTCGTTGAGAGTCACGGTCTGTCAGAGTATTTTATTTGAAAAGTCGAGCAAACTTCATATTTTTAAACTTAATTAAAAGCAAGAAAAGTGTTTCCTCCTTTTAATGTTATTAAAGTGAAGTAATATAACGGCCATTATCGTGACGACAGAATTTAGGCAGATAAAATTATTTCTTTCAACATTCATCGAAGGTAGACACACTTTTGTTTTACTGTAAATGCTTAATGCATTAACATGAACGCTATGAATGTAGTTTTAGAAGGTGAGTATCGCATTTTCGATTTTGATGGTATTTTTCCGCAAAGTTTTTAATTAGGTTACGTTTCAAACTTCGTCGAGTAATAAAAGCAACGACAATATAAAAATTTTAGCGCTTATCGAAATCTTTTATGAAAAATATTTTCCGCAAGATTATTTTTAGGTCGTTTGAATTTTTTGACATGAACATATTCCTTAGGTTCGGAGGAGGCCGTCAAAATTGTAACGAGAACCAACTAACGGTAGAGTGTTCGAACAAACTAATAAACGACAAGTTCCTGTTTATGTTCACATGCCCAGAACAAGATCAGGCTGCGGTAAAACGTTCATTACGACATTTTAAATGCGACTTTAAACGTGAATGGTCAGCTGCTAAATACAACGAAGAAATATTTTTAAATAAAAAAGGAAAAATGGCTTGATACTTACTTTACTACGTCGATGCTACCAGGACGAGAGGAAATGTAGATCGACCGAAAAGAGATTTTAAGCAATCCAGTGACGGAAGCAAGCGACGAAAAACGTAACATTTAAATAAAAATATATCTGCCGATGACTTAAGGGGGTATTCTCATTTCAAGGCCCCAAAAATAGGCAATCTTACTGACTTTTTTTAATTAAAAAAAAACACTGTATAACTTGACAAAATTTGAATGGGCGTTCTTCGTATCCATACGACGTGAAAAATAAAGTTACTACTAGTCCTTACTAGAATCATTGATACCTGATAACGTGAAAAAGTATGAATATGCGGTAAACATAACAGTTGAATTTTTTACGAATTTTTTAGACTTCAATCCAACAAAGAAATTAGAAAGAATGTACTTAAGGTACTTACCTAAATGATCAGATGAAAAACCTTCACAAAACTGAACGAAAAGCAAACATTTTCGTTTATATAGACAAAGCTTTTCAAGAAACTTTCTAGCATAGGAGGTCCCCTGGCGGCGATCGCTGCTCCTATGTATATGACCGAACTTAAATCTTACTCATGATGATACTGATACTAAATAATGCTACCTAATCTATACCAAAGCTAATTTCATCACTACTAAAAGAACTCACTCTACACTTTTGTAGTATCGGAGCCTCCATACTCAAATAGGAAACCTCCAAGGGACAATAGAGAGAGAGTGGTTGGCGTAGTGCGCAAAGCCTCGGCTTGCTAAGCCGAAGGTCCCGGGTTCGATTCCCGTTTTGGGTCCCTCAATATTTTTCCGTCGTCGGTTCCTACAAATGGGAGCTCGTCCGGGATGGAGGCATCTACGGCTACACGAAGCCAGGAGGTGTGCGATGAAAATATGTTGAGGGTTGTGCACGTCTCTCAAAAATGCGTTGTTTCGGCTGTGTGCCACTGTGCGGGGGAGTGTGCCCGAAAGTGTTGAGTTGTGTTGCGCTGAGGACATTTGAGAGCGAATGTCAGTTCAGGATGGCCGAGTGTAGTATCGGGGCCTCCATACCCAAATAGGAACCTCGAAGGGAGAATAGAGAAGGGTGTGGTTGGCGTAGCGCGCAAAGCCTCGGCTTGGTAAGCCGAAGGTTCCAGGTTCGATTCCCGTTGGGTCCCTCAATATTTTTCCGTCGTCGGTTCCTACGCTTTCGATAAATTAGAACGATAGAAGTTAATTCTGTGCATTTGTTCACGTCGTGACATGTACCGAAGTACTCTGGAATATTAGTAAATATGTGAACAGAAGCTACATTATTATCATAAGTAAGGTTTAAGCTGAGTTATATCACATAGGAACAGCGATCGCTGTCAGGAAACTAAAGCTGAGCGGCGGTAACATGTATAGGAAAAAGTTGTTTAGTACAAGTCCCCGGCAACATATAAGTCTTTGAAATCGGTAAGGAATCCCCTTCTCGGCGTAATTACCAAAAATCCGATTAATCTGTTTAGTACATCGTAGGTGTGATAGAGGTGTCAGAGAAACGTGTTTGGACGAATGCATAAGATTATCCTGTGAACTTATGGTTTTGAGTGGACGTGGTCGAATATCCTTTAGACAAGTCTGCATAGACTGAAAAGAATAGAGGAATAGAAAAAGAGAGAATGTGCGAGGATAAACGAATGCGAAAGAAGCGCGCGCGGGGTAGTCGAAAGTATGGCACTTCAGAATTGAGAGTTGAGAGCGAAAGAAAAAGAGAGAATATGTCCTAGAGTTCTAGAGAATTAGGGTATGGAGATTTAGAATATAGAGACATTACAATCCTTTGATAGTGTAACCAATTATTTCTATAACCAAATTAATAATTAGTGCAATTAATGTGATCAGTGTAACCAAATGTATTCCTGTTATTATTAAAATATAGTCGTTATTGTTTTCAAATTTTCTATAAGCAAAATCATGTCTATAATATTACGCAAAAATGATTGAAAAATTGGTAGTAAATTCTTGTTTTCCTTACTTACATATATAACTCTCAAATTGAGAGTTTCGATATAGACATTTTATTTATAAAGGTTTACTTCTGAATTTTTCATTCTTCCGTTGAGTTATCATGTAAAATTGTATCAAATAATTATATTTCATCATTTCTAATTGCATTTGGCACATCTAAAGCCAGTAAAATAATTTTGACCATCTTTTTCGTACAAAAAGTGTGCTCCGCTGTGTGTCCGTATACCGTCGCGACGTGATCGTGACCTAATCTCGTTTCAAAAGCGAAGGGCGTATCCGCGATGTGGGACCAAGCAGGGAGAGGAGAGGCATTAAAAGAGCTGGTCCCGCGGCGACGACCACCTGTACCGAAACAGGTTCAGCCATTTACGGATCCCCCCCGGGCGAATTCTGACGTTCCATCGAGACAGCTTGGCGACGTGCTCGCCTCGTCCGCGAGCAACGCTGTCCAAATTTGCCGCTGCACGCGTCCACTCGACCACCTCCGATGGCGCGGGCGCGAGCGTGTGCGTACGTATACATATGTAAGTACTTCTATACGTTTTCGAACAGATGTCACAGTACTTCGAAGAATGCTTGATGGATTGATCGATAGTCTCCAGGGATGGGTTGTTGTGGGTTCTTCTTCGATTTTAAAGTAGTTTGTTTTGGTGATATTATATTGAATTTTTGTTTGTATTTTCATTTCTGATCTGGTGTTGGCGATTTTGTATTGAATTTTGATTTCTGATCGAGAGTTTGGTATTCGTAGTAGATAGATTTATTTATTTACTCAGCCTCACGGCCAAAAGAAGGGACTTGGTTTACAGTTATCTTATATTAATCCACACTCATCCATACACCAACCTATTCTTATATTCTTATGCGTGCTCTAGGTTCCCAAACCTGTGATCGCAGAATTCGCATCTCCTATTCTCCTCTTCCTCCCAGTACCTGTTCCATCTTTCTAGCGAGCCGCATCTCGCTTGCGCCAATAACCTCTGGCTCCCTCCTCTTTCTTTAAGTATACTGATAACCACTCAGTCTTTATATATTTGTACTTTAGGTTGTATTTAGTAATTACTTATTTCGTTATATTGCACTTGCTTTTATACTTCCTTCGGCTCTTCTACACAGTCCGCTCCCTGCTCTCGTCTTTGGTGCATTCCCAATAAGCTGACTCCGTTTCTTTTCAGGCACCCTTCTCTCTCTCTATGACACTTTTCGCCTTCGTGCTTCCTGTTTCTTTCTCCTTCACACATTCCTTTACTAAGTCTCTTCCTACCCTCTCTCTTGCTGTCTCCTCTAATTTCCATACCCTGACTCCCGCTCTGATCCTCAGCCTTTCTCTCTTAGTCTCCTCCAAAACGATAGAACCCGGTGTTTGCACGCTTAACCCTAATGTCCATTTTAGATATCCCATTTGGACTCTTTCCACTTCTTTCCTCTCCCTGTACCCCCACAGTTCCGCCTGGTATTCGTAGTATTCAAGGGTGGGTTGTGGATTCTTTTTCTTGTTTCGAAAAACGAAATACCTCGGGGTAGAGCTGAAAATTAAAAATTCGGCAAACTGTTCGAACACTGAATCATAGTGTTTTGTCTTTCGTAATTGATGTAGGTCTGCTATAGCTTACGCGGTTTGAAAGGTGTTAAGTATGTTATAATAGAATAAGTGTGTTGAATTAAGTAGGATGCGATTATGGCGATGCGAATGAAACTTTAATATGCCATGGTAATGTAGGTGTATTTGAAAACAGTTGAACGATGTAATTGATTTATGGCTTTAGTTGCTTGTAATATTTGGATTTCCTTATATTTCCTGCAATGTCGTAACGTTACTCTGGTTGTAACGAAGCGTTTCATTGATTAATATCTTATATAATCGTTGTAGAAGTTGCACGGTATTAAATCAACATAGGTGGGAACAGGAATGTAATCATGCATAATCATTGCGTTACATTAATACGTTAGATTACGTAATGATTATTTTTTAACATTTTTCATTAGACTATGGACCATTCAATAAGATATAACTATATTAGTCAAATGGAAACTCTGTTATTTCAATTACAGTCACTATTATCACGCTAAATATCTATTCAGCAAAAGTTACGAAAGACTGTTACTGATAAACTTAATTTATTAAAAGGAAATCACTACGAATAAACAATTATTTTGAATACGATTTACATTAAAAATATCGATATTTAAGAAACATCTGAATTAGAAGTAGTTAACAGCTAATAAAATTCAATTTACAGCGCTAACAATTCGATCGTCAGTCGCAATGTCGATGGCGATGGCAATTTTTCATTTGAAATATCAGTTCGTTAATTTTCAACGAAAATAGAGACGCAATGTTGAATTGAAAAAAGAATAAAGAGAAAGCATAACTGAAACTTAATCTTTGACGATTCAAAATCGTGAAACACCATCTGTCCTGTGATTACCCTCAATATTCGATAAAAGCAAAAAGGTAATTTCCTCCGAAGAGTTGGCAGTGTACTGGATGAAGCGACTTCCATTCATCGGTGTCAAGCGATTCCTGAAATCAGTAAATGTGCCAACAAGCACCTGTAGCCGGAGAGCATCGACTCGAATCGACGCATTAACTCTTACATTCCTCCTTGAATCGTCTTGAACGAGCCTCGAGAGAGTGGAATTTTTATTGTCGAGCTTGACTGTTACTTACATCGTTCAATCTTGTACAGAATGTTAGTAAACTATAAATGTTACTACAATGCAAAAAATTGAAATTTCAATTTATCCATATTTTTTACTTCAACCGGGAGTGTGTGCAAGTTTATTGCCATTTTACATGAAAAATGACTAAAACAGTAATAATTTTTAATGCATTATTTAAACAAATTAATTTTATTTTCAATTATTGCATATATATATGAATTTGTTGTTTAAAAACACATCATTTTTACATTTAAACTATTCCTCTATTTCGAACAGTTTCCCAGATATTAGAGCAAATATGTTTCGACTGATGGCCAATTAAGGAAACTACCTGGGAAATAATTTTTTAAGAACTGTATCACGCGTAAGTTTCGTCAAAATCGATGAGTGACACTTGAAGAATCGTTAAAATCAACGAACATTAACATAGAAAAAAATACACACTTCTGCTATAAAGTGTATTCGGTTAAACGAAAAATAGTTAATTTAGAAATTAGTGTTGCTTCAGAAAAATTTTAAATCATATTGAAGAGATAAATGAGGAGAATATAATATAAACAGATAAATATCAGGAAATTTGAGTATTGAAATTTAGCTTCTCTAATTTGTGAGAAAAAGGGATTATAAGTTTGATAAATCTTGAAAGTGGAGGATCGAAAATATTAGTTCAATGGTTCTTGTTGGTATTACTATTAAGAAGCTTCGACTTGGAATCTCTGTTCCCCGGAAGTTGTGAAGTAACCATCGATCACTTTAAATAGATCGTTTACCTTTCCTACGAATGTTCCAGCTTTTATACCGAGAATAGTGCGCGATGCTTAGATCGATGATTTAGTTTGATTCCTTACATTTCAATGATTTGCGTCAATTCAAATATTGTTGTTAACTGTGAAATTCGTATCGTTACAAAGAGTCATAGATATTAATGAAATACTCTGAGACTTTTCCCTTTAAAATTGAAAGCAGAAAAGTGTCAAACTTTGAAAAAACGTAAAAATTCTCCAATTTTCATAAACACAAAGAAACCACGGATGGAGATTTAATTTAAGAAAAATTAAAAGCTCTTGCATATCCTGTACTCACTGCAGTAATAGTTCTCAAACCTCACAATTTTTCTGATACTTGATTTATACAGATACCGTGAAATGATTTACTGCTTAAGTATACAGGCAAATGTAATTTAGTTCCAAGTTTATTTGAGAATCTATGGAGTCTATTCTTAATGCTTCTTCCCTTAAAGTGGGGATATATATCTTTCAACATCATGATCAGGGCCAATGTATCATGTGTGTACGCACGTGCAATTTCAAATGGGTTATCAGATCCAAAGGTGTTTTCAAGAAAGCTCAGAAGTTGATAGAAATTTTAGTGGCTTTGGCCGGTTCAAGTATTTCCTTGATTTGGTCAGTAGTTTCGACTCTAATTTTCCTGCGTTTAATAGTGTTACTCCGCATGTTAACTATGTAGTAGAGTATTAGATTCTTTGGTTAATGCTGTGATCGGTGTCGCTGCAATTTCATTGTCTATAGGGATAATTATAGTATTAGTGTCATCGGTGGACGTGCTCTTTTGTTTGAGGTTTGCGGTAAAGTCGGTTCCTCTATTATTGGAGGGGGAAGGGAATCTTTAATTTCATGTGTCGGTACAGTCGTCTCGGTTGTTTCTTTATTTTCTGCTGTGGGGGATAAACTGTTGTTTTCCTTTTCTCCTATTTAGGCTTATCCGTGGTTACGAACACTCTGTACTGCGTTTTTTCCATACGTAGCAATGAATGATTCTGGGATATTAGGTGCAATTTTCCGGGTTTACTTATATTTACCGTCTAAAACTTAGAATGTGAGGAAACTCTGGTTCTTGGACACCCGTTCTCTAAATGGACATCTTAGATGTGGTTATTTATGAAACTGTTTTCTAAGATTTCATGTGGTACGGTGTGGGATACATTGGAGCTGTAGGTAAAGGCACACTCGTGAAACTGAAATAAACCTGTATTACCAATGGCCCTTGCATAATCTGTGATGGACAATCCTTCTACTGAATCCATAACTATTGCTTGGTCTTTTTTGGAAAAGGTACAGTTAGTGATAGTTTCAGCATATGTTCGTCAGGATGGTTCTTGGGTTCGTAACTAACTGAAAAAATCCCCTGACTATTTTGCAATTATTTTCTGCCATATTGAAGTGTTCATCTCAGCAATGTTTTGTTATAAACCAAGTGCATTCTAAAGAATTACAAATGTAGGAACCGACGACGGAAAAATATCGAGGGACCCAACGGGAATCGAACCCGGGACCCTCGGCTTAGCAAGCCGAGCTTCGTGCAGCCGTAGATGCCTCCATCCCGGACGAGCCCCCATTTGTAGGAACCTAGAGAAAAATATTGAGGGACCCAACGGGAATCGAGCCGAGGCTTTGCGCGCTACGCCAACCACTCCCTCTCTATTGTCCCTTCGAGGTTTCCTATTTGGGTATGGAGGCCCCGATACTACACTCGGCTATTCACCCTCGAATGTCCTCAGTGCAACACAACTCAACAAACTCAACCCTTTCGGGCACACTCCTCCACACAGTGGCACACAGCCGAAACAACGCCATTTTTGGGAGGCGTGCTACCCTCGACATGTTTTCATCGCACATCTCCAGACTTCGTGTACCGTGTAGATGCCCTGCATCCCGGACGGGCCCCAATATGTAGGAACCGACGACGGAAAAATATTGAGGGACCCAACGGGAATCGAACCACCCGGGACCTTCGGCTTAGCAAGCCGAGGCTTTGCGCGCTACGCCAACCACTCCCTCTCTATTGTCCCTTCGAGGTTTCCTATTTGGGTATGGAGGCTCCGAAACTACATAAAGTTTATTATGCTTTCAAGTGTTCTAATCTTATATTCAGCTGTTTTCAAAGCTATACTATAGTGTTTTGATAATTAGTAGGTAAATTAAACGACAATATTTATTAACAGTATCTATTGACATTATATTTCGAAAATTGTTGCCGGTCATTTTCGTCTTCATACATAGTTACAAAGAAAATGTTCATACATCCTGGAGCATAACCGGACGGGGTAAAACCGGCATACGATTATACCCTGAACGTCTGTTTATGTTAGTTGAGTACCCAGTATTTCATTTCTGTTTAAGAGTGTTCGCAAGATGCCGCATAATTATTAACGAAAAGCTACTTGAAAAAAAAAATTGTGGAGAAAAATAATTATATTGAAAGAGAACAGAATATGCTAAAGGACGTATATTGTTACGAAGAATTGAGCCGGTTGCAAGAGGTCGGGCACCGGCTAGGGACCAGAAGAACTTAGATTAGAGGCAATACCCGTATAGTGTATACGGTTTTATCCATCCCATGAGGCGAAATCGGAAAAGTGGAGGTTTCGTTTTATCGTTAATTCAAGTACTAAGAATTTTTTAATTTTATCTTTGTTATTTTTTGTTCATTATAAAAGTATTTAATAAATACAATTTTGATTGCACAATGTGTTTTACAAATTACAAAATTATAAACTTCGAACCTTAAGTATACGGTTTTTTATGGGTTTCCCCTACATGGTTTATTGGTTTGGGCATGGTAGGGGTAAGATCGTGATCCCTGTACTCAGAGATCATTTTCCTTCTCACAGATCCACACTCGTTCATAAATTGAACTCTGACTATTGCCTCGACAGTTGGAAGGGAACAAAAACTATCGAAATCGCAATCTTTTTTAGAATGATGATGTACATTTGTATGAATCTATACAAACTTATCAATACACCTAAAACTGGAATAATTATTTTCAACCATTCAGAAAAAAATAACTAAAAAGTAGCCCTACGTTATAGTACCTGGTGAATTTTTTTCGTTTCATTAGTCTGATAGGGTCTGAGAGAATTTTCTGTCGTTTAAAAAGCAATAAAATAGTTATCAAGTAAATTTAATCAAAACAAAAGTCAAAAATTGTAAAAATACACTTTGTAAACAGAATGATAATTATAGCGATGGGTTTTGGCAGACTCTACCAGGTAAATCCATCGTTTCAAAACATTTAAGCAAAATTTTCTCGTGAATATCGAGGCAAGTATGAGACAAGCCAGTGCACGGAGAGGCATACGCACTGGGCAAAGGGACGTGGGCAAAGGGACGTGGGCGGTAGATCGCGATCGATCGAGGACCCACGGGCTGGTCGAGGGCTCGATGGCTCGTTCCATCCTTTGGCATCGGCTGGAATCGGGCCTGGGGCACGGTAAACCTGTTAAGCCGATGAACCTGTAATCACGCGCGAATTTCGAACGAGAATTGAGCCCTTCTTGCACCTCCAAGCAACAAACTGAAATCGCCTGATTAACTGGGGGGGACGGTGTGTGGACACGAAAAGCTGCGTGACGCATGGAAACGATGACAGAGAAACCTCGTTTTGTGTTCGACAAAGCATTGGAGGTATATAATTTTTGCGATTAGCGTCCATTTCATCCACGATTGAAGGAAACTTTAAATAACTCGCTTCGATTCATTTCTGCCAGTTTAGTGTTTATTGATAAATTGTTTTTTCTCTTAGTCAATTGTCCTTTTGTAAACGAATTGGAAATGAACACGATTCAAATAGGAGAATCGAATATTTGGAGGGTAGATGAAATTTTAAGTGGAAAATACTTGGAAGCATTATATGGTTTTAACTTATATAACTAGGTCACTGCTTCAAATTTTGTTTTAAACTAACTCATATTGACATAATATTTCCTTCAAATATGCGTACATACATGCGTTCATGGCCACGCCAACAATTTTTATTGCGTAAATATGTGTGAGTTTATTAGCTGTGTTCATAGTGTTTTGTGAATGCATATATGAGTCTATCGTTTTCAAAGGGTTAATTTCAGAACCATTCTGAGCATTGACACTATCGTTGAAAATAGCACAAAAATAAAAGAACACTACAGTATACTATTTAACAAATTAAGTTGTTTCAAAGAAAGGTGTAATTTATTGCTTCGATGTGAGAACAATTTAATTCAAGGTGGATTCAATTGGCATTAAGACCTTATCAACGGAAGACTCGATACCGCGTCAAATTGATCATTGTCATCTGTTACGGATGACACAGTAATGCGTCAAATGAATATCAAGCATTATTATGTTGTTAAATTTAATTAATATGTAGGCATTACTTCTTTATTATTTTTATTATATGTTTTTTATAAATGTGAATATACTTTTTTTCTTATATTATAATAGTTACGAGTTCAGTAATTTATCAGTTTTTCTATTAAAAGAACGATTTTACTGCACATTTCTCTGCATTTTCACTTCTCGTATTAGGTGTAAGTAATCAGCGGAATGGCCCTGTAGATAGGTGTTCAGTTTTATTCAATAATGTTTTCTCGAAAGATGTACTAATTCAAAATACAAACTTAAAAGAGCAAGGAGATACAAAAATCCGTCGTGATTAAAAATCACTTTTAAATACCTCGTGTATAATCGTAACCAATGGTAATTTTATTTCTCATAAACGGAGAAATATCGGATTATAGAGGGTTAACTATTTTCTTTACTTCACTCATCTCTTCCACTTCTCAATAAGCTGTAACAAGGCAAAAAACAACAAATGAACCCCTCCAACCAAGCGAAGTATCTGACAAAACTGAATCGACAGGCAGTCGAACAACGTAGAACCACCAATGAAATGAAAATAACCAGTACAAGGGGTGGGCGGCTGCGCAGACGGAGTGAAATCAGAGTTGTAAAAAGCACCTTGGGCTAGAGGCGCCCGTTTAAATGGAAGGCGTGGTGAGATTGGAAGATTTCTTTGCGCAGGGAGGGCGTGTGCCCTCCAAGGGTGGCCTCTCGAAGCTCTAGACTCCCACGCAACAGATCACTGATCGAACCGTTTGGAAACGAGGGGTTAATAACGATCCAAGAGCAACAAACCGAAAGGGCGCGGCCACGAGATCGCACGATGACCCCTGGACCACCAGTTATTACTACTAATCGCGATTAGGTTAGGTGGCTCCTAGCTTCATAAGACGAGACAAACAGAGACAATGACCGAAGAATCGATTGCGCACCAGTTGCAACGGTATTGTTTGCGTGGTTTCTTTCACATGGTCGTGAGTTATAGAGAGACTGGGAATGTTCAATGGGCTAATGAGTATGTATATTGTTGCATACATTGGTGAAAATGGCATACAATGATTATATTCAGTGAGTCACAGAAGTATTCGTACCCCCCTCCATTTGCCGACTTTAAACGATTGATATTTGTTTACGATGTAAGCTTGGAAATTTTTATCAACGGGAATGCATGTATGTTGTGACTACTAAGCTTTCAAACTGATATAAACTTTATTGCAAAATGACATTTCGATATAACGTAAATATAATAATTTTACGTAAGCCGTAACAAAATTGGTTTCATAAAAATATTCGTACCATAAAAATTGTTAAAGTCTTGACGGATTCAATTGGCAATTTTCTATTAGGTCGTCCAATAAGTTCGTGCCGTTTATTGATGTGCTGTTTAGATCAGTATTTCAAATGCACAGAAAAGCATATACAGCATATACTCCACAAGTGTCAGACCGCAAGGAAGCTAAACCTGACACTTGTAGAGTCAGGGACTACGTTTTCCAGCCTCGCGCCCGCCTTTGTAGTTTGCCGAACGTAGGCAAGGACAGCGAATAAAAGATAAGCATGAAACGTGAGTCGAGGCAACCAAGCGATTTAAATATCAACTTTTTTAACTTTACGTTTTTTTATCCCGAAATTTTTCTTAACATATTGATGAGATTTTTCTGATGAAAATGACATCAAACACGACATAATTTGAACAACATTTACTTATTAACACGTTCACTGTCACGCCAGATATTTCACTGTATTGAGATAAAACAGACACCTTGTATTACATTACATAGAGTTGGCCCCTACCGTTTGACTGCCAGTTGGAGAATTGGCCTACCGTTTGACTGACACTTGTAGAATCAGCCCTACATTTGACTGACACTTGTAGAATCAGCCCTACATTTGACTGACACTTGTAGAATCAGCCCTACATTTGACTGACACTTGTAGAATCGGCCCCACATTTGACTGACACTTGTAGAATCAGCCCTACATTTGACTGACACTTGTAGAAAAAAATGTAGGGTCAATTCCACAAGTGTCAGCAAAATGTAGGGTCGATTCGACAAGTGTCAGTAAAATGTAGGGTCGATTCGACAAGTGTCAGTAAAATGTAGGGTCGATAGCAGCAGAAAAGCTGCTAAACAATTAGAATTAAATGTAACGATAGAAATTATTGCAATAATGCGTAATGCAATTGAAAAATTGAAAGAATCAACAGAAAAAACGCGAATTCATATCTTTGTCGATTCTAGAAAATAAGAAAATTTGAATAAAATACGCGACGAGAATTGGGTAGAAGCATAAGATTCAATAATGAACGAACTAGGGATGAAGCTATTATTTCAATACGCGATGCACTGACTCTAGTATTTACTAAAATTCAAAAATTCTCGTATAAATTCCGAAAATAGATTATTAATTACGGTAAACTACTGAGACGGTTTAATTAAGGGTGGGCATGGTGCTGCTTTAGTTTGAAATGATTTATAAACACATAATTAACAGAGGAAAAACCGTGAAACGGCAAAACGTCTACATTCTAATTGTTATAACATGTAAACAGAACTTTAAATTTAGTGTAAACAGAAAAAATATATAATACAATTTATTTCACGGTATTGCAACAAATAAACGTTGAATAAATATTTAATTCGTATAAAAACAATTATTTAACGTAATAATTTTACCTTCACCATGGCTATTTTTAATCTACGACCACAGGTCAACCTGATTTCTAATCCTTACGAACTTTAAATTCAGTCTAAACTGAGAAAATATATAATACAATTTATTTCACGGTATTGCAACAAACAAACGTTGAATAGATTCTTAATTCGTATAGAAACATTTATTTAAAATAATAATTTCACCTTCACTATGGCTATTTTAAATTTACGACCAAGGGTCAACCTGATTTTTAATCCTCCGAACTTGATTTCACAACGAGAAAGTAATAAGATCGTTGAAACGTACTTATTTGTCAAAGAAACTTGCAAAAATGTATAAATAATAATATGTAATGTTTTAACAAATTTTTGGAAGTATAAATTAATAATAAAATTGTGAAAATTAATAAATTATACGTTATTATAACATTAATAGAATTATGACTAAACCGAAGTTCGAAGTCGAGTATTTAAAGTCTGATATTACGTGCCTAGCGAGTGCCGGTAATTGTTAAAATTTGTTTAATAATTAGTAATAGAAATTCTAATTGATTCTAATGTATACAAGTGTTACAAGAAGGCTGAGTGTGTACAGGGTGGACATAGACTAGCTAGTAGCCCCCGACCACTCTATTCACATCTCAGAACCTTCAGGTCAAAATACGCCGCGAAGTGTCTAGGGCCCAGTATAAAGGGTAAATGATTTCGCGGGACATCGGCGGGTCCTTATATACCTGCGGTACCCTCTCCCCAAAGTCATTAGCAAAATCGTCGGTTAGGTCAGGCGGGAAATTTTCGCGGGAGATTTTCGCGGGAGATTTCCGATATCGTAACACGGTATAATTTATCAATTTTCACAATTTTATTAAAAATTTATACTTCCGACAATTTGTTATAACATTGCATATAACAATTTATACGTTTTTACAATATTCTTCAATGGAAACATAGGTTTTAGCGTTCTCGTTACTTACTCGTGGTTAAATTAATTTCGTAGGGATTAAAAATCAGGTTGACCTGTGGTCGTAGATTAAAAATAACCATAGTACAGCTAAATTTATCGTGTTAAATAATTCTTCTTACACGAATGAAAAATGTATTCAACGTTTGCTTGTTACAATACCATGAAATAAAT
>NW_017100263.1:2247488-2250365 GCF_001263275.1 Habropoda laboriosa | reverse complement strand
TCAGAGAAAATGTCAGAAAAATAAAAGAAATTCGAAAAATTTCAAATTAATTTCAATAGCTGAAAGAAAAGTACGTATTATCGATTATTAACCTGTAACAAACAAAGTATTTAATTAATGGATATCTGAAACGCCGAAATTTTCATTAGTAAACATCTCAAATTCGTTTCGATATCCTATTCGACAAGTACGAAGAACAACAATAACAAACTGAAATCTCGATTTCCCTAAACCCTCAAAACAATCTCGAAATACGTTCGATAATAATTTTCTCGCGTGTATTAACGACCCGAAGGATTATTTAAATTTATTTCAAGCAAAAAGTAGCAGTAGTTCAGTAGTAAATAGTGGACTATTAGACTTTGAATAGTCCAAGTTTAAATTTCAATAATTAGAAAAATTAGAAAAATTCAAAGCAGAGTATTCAAAGTCTAATAGTAAGTTTGAGAAAGAAATTTTGAGAGAAGGTAGTTGAGTGTGTATAGGGTGGACATAGGCTGCTAGCCAGAAGCCCTCGACCACCCTACCCACGTCTCAGTACCCTCAGATCAAAATTACGCGAAGTGTCTAGGGCCCAGTATAAAGGGTAAATGATTTCGCCGGAGCTCGCGGGTCTATTTATACCTGCGGTACCCCTTCCCCAAAGTCATTAGCGAAGTCGTTAATAATTCGGGCGGGAATCGACTATTTTTCGCGGGAATCGACTACTTTGCGCGGGAAACGGACTACTTTGCGCGGGAGATCGATCACTTTTCGCGGGAAATCGATAATTTCTCGCGGGAATCGGTCACTTTTCGCGGGAAATCCTTCGTTTTTCGCGGGAATCAATTATTTTTCGCAGAAAATCGCCGATTCTTTCGTAATTCTATTTTGCAT
This sequence comes from Habropoda laboriosa, assembly GCF_001263275.1. Lineage (NCBI taxonomy): Eukaryota > Metazoa > Arthropoda > Insecta > Hymenoptera > Apidae > Habropoda > Habropoda laboriosa. The sequence goes on along the minus strand of NW_017100263.1, from coordinate 2,249,489 downwards.
TCTATTGTAATGTTATAATAACGTATAATTTATTAATTCTCACAATTTTTTGGTATAAATTTATACTTCTAACAATTTGTTATAACATTGCATATAACAATTTATACGTTTTTACAATATTCTTCAATGGAAACATACGTTTTAGCGTTCTCGTTACTTACTCGTGGTTAAATTAATTTCGTAGGGATTAAAAATCAGGTTGACCTGTGGTCGTAGATTAAAAATAACCATAGTACAGCTAAATTTATCGTGTTAAATAATCCTTTTTACACAAATCAAAAATGTATTCAACGTTTGTTTGTTATAATATCGTGAAATGAATTATATTACACATTTTCTCTATTCACACTGAATTTAAAGATTATAACGATTAAAAATCAAGTGGACCTGTGGTCATTTATCAAGAATAATCATAATAAAGCTGAAATTATTGTGTTAAATAATTTTTTTAATACGAATTAGGAATTTATTCAACGTTTGCTTGTTACTACTTGTTACAGTATACTGTCTCGCAATGTAAATTTAAGTAAATTAGGTTGAACTGCACAGAAAATGCACAGAACTGCACAAATAATTCATTTCACGATATTATAACAAACAAACGTTGAATACATTTTTGATTCGTGTAAGAAGAATTATTTAACACGATAAATTTAGCTGTACTATGGTTATTTTTAATCTACGACCACAGGTCAACCTGATTTTTAATCCCTACGAAATTAATTTAACCACGAGTAAGTAACGAGAACGCTAAAACCTATGTTTCCATTGAAGAATATTGTAAAAACGTATAAATTGTTATATGCAATGTTATAACAAATTGTCGGAAGTATAAATTTATAACAAAATTGTGAAAATTGATAAATTATACCGTGTTACGATATCGGAAATCTCCCGCGAAAATCTCCCGCGAAAATTTCCCGCCTGACCTAACCGACGATTTTGCTAATGACTTTGGGGAGAGGGTACCGCAGGCATATAAGGACCCCCCGATGTCCCGCGAATTTATTCACCCTTTATACTGGGCCATAGACACTTCGCGGCGTATTTTGACCTGAAGGTTCTGAGATGTGAATAGAGTGGTCGGGGGCTACTAGCTAGCCTATGTCCACCCTGTACACACTCAGCCTTCTTGTAACACTTGTATACATTAGAATCAATTAGAATTTCAATACAATAGACTGAATAACAATTCATTTTAACTAATACCTATTAGAAATTTTCCTTTTAAAACAAATATAAATCATTTTACCAATTACTGGTACTTGCTAGACATTTAATATCAGACTTTAAATATTCTCCTTTCGGTTCTTTTAAATACAATCAAATAATTTCTTCAATTATCGATACTGACTTGGAATACTCCGCTTCGAATAAAATATTTCGAAATTATGTTGAAGGTTTAGGGAAATAAACATTTGAATTTTAGTCATCGTTCTTCTTCAGACTTGTCGAATAGGATATTGAAATGACTTTGAGAGGTTGCCTTTTCGTTACTTTTCTTCCAGCAATTCAAATTAATTTGAAATTTTTCAGATATTTTCTCTGATATTGAATTTTGTTTACTAATAATTTACCATCCAACGAATTTGCATGATTTGCATGCTGAGTAGTTAGTTGATTTATTATTGTATATTGTGAGCTGATTTGGAACGAGTGCACTATGCCCACCCTAAATTAAACCGTCTCAGTAGTTTACCGTAATTAATAATCTATTTTCGGAATTTATACGAGAATTTTTGAATTTTAGTAAATACTAGAGTCAGTGCATCGCGTATTGAAATAATAGCTTCATCCCTAGTTCGTTTATTATTGAATATTTTTACGCGTTTAACTTATGCTTCTCCCCAATTCTCGTCGCGTATTTTATTCAAATTTTCTTATACTCTAGAATCGAGAAAGATATGAATTCGCGTTTTTTCTTTTGATTCTTTCAATGTTTCACTCGCGTTCTACGAAAGTTTAGTTCAATAATAATATTGAAAATAATATAAATTCGCG
>NW_017100263.1:2244393-2246740 GCF_001263275.1 Habropoda laboriosa | reverse complement strand
CGTCAGATTTACAGGTTGCTGTCAGGCGGCCACAAGAAAATACATTTTAAGCATAGGATTATAGTATTATGCTTTATAATTTTTTTTTTTCAATTGAAAATAATGTCTAGCTAGCTATGACGTTCAAAATTTTTAGTTGACAACATTTATTTTATTTTAATTATTCTAAACATTTGAGGCACTCCAGTCACTGATGACCACCATGGCCATATCGAGGAAACAATCTAACGTTAATACTTATTGAGTGATTAATTTAATTTCATAATATATCGCTTTGGATGAATTACAAAAACAAATTGCTAAGAAATTACATTAAATACCTGTACACATTATCCGTCGAATTGAGAGGGAGAGCCATCGTTTGGTTGCCAATTGTTTATCACATAGAGTCGGCCTACCTCCACGTAAAAAAGAAAATGTAGGGTCGATTCGACAAGTGTCAGTAAAATGTAGGGTCGATAGGATCAGACTTTTCTGCGATTTTTCAATTGCATTACGCATTATTGCAATAATTTCTATCGTTACATTTAATTCTAATTGTTTAGCAGCTGTTCTGCTGCTATCGACCCTACATTTTACTGACACTTGTCGAATCGACCCTATATTTTACTGACACCTGTGGAATCGATCCTACATTTTTTTTTTTTTTACGTGGAGGTGGGCCGACTCTATGTGATAAACAATTGGCAACCAAACGGTGGCTCGCTAAAGCGATATATTATGAAATTAAATTAATCACTCAATAAGTTTTTACTTCAATAATAATATTGAAAATTTTTCTGGTGATTTGGTTTAGTAGTTAGTTGTGTTGTGTATTGCCAGCTCAAATATGAGCTGCTTAAAATGTATTTTCTTGTGGCCGCCTGACAGCAACCTATAAATCTGGCGCGACAGTGAACGTGATAATAAGTAAATGTTGTTAAAATTATATCGTGTTTGATATCATTTTCATCAGAAAAATCTCACGAGAAGAAATCGCATGCTGAGAAATCCGGTAATATTAGAGGGCACGTTACGTGTCCGCCACGTCCAATCCACTTATTGTTAAACGGTTGATTTAACCAAGCCCGTACTGACACGTAGTAAAGAGATGTGTCTGAATATTTTGCATTAATAATTTCCTTATTACACGTCATTTTACTACTAAGATAATTGTAACCGTATCGAAAAGCAAGAAAAATGTTAAATTAGACAATGACAATCTTTGAAGCAGTTTTTCTGAAAAAGTGCTATGATTCAATTCTCTCATATGGTTCATACTTAAAATTACTCGTCTCTCAATGCGTTCGAAGCGTTAAAGACGCACTAAAGTCGTCCAAGAAGACCCACCAAATTCACTGAAACGTTTCGGTAGACTGCTCGGCGCCGACCACCTGGATATCGATGAAGAAATAACGCGCGGTCGAACGGAGAACCAGAGATCGATCCAACGATATGCAAAAGTCATTGACTCGCCACGATCGTTCCGGAATAACGGACAGGGTGATCAAGATCGAACGTATACGCTGCGCCATTCTTTCTCTCCCCCTTCTCGATCTTGATTCCGGTGGATCGCGACACGATCCGACGATCGAAGGGAGAAATCGTGTTATTACGGGTTACCAAGAAAATGACAGGCATTACGTGCGCCCTTCCTCGATTACCGTTCGAACCTTGGCTCGCTTATCGGCTTTATTATGTTCGAAATCCACCGAAATCGACGCCGAGCTTCTATACCGATGTTTCTCTCTCGCGTATGGTAATCTTGATCTGATACCACGTTTGAAAATTGCTTCGAATCAATCGTTGTTGCGTAACATTGTGATATTTGTAAAACTATTCATTTATTTGTTGGAACAAACCCATTAAAATAGTGAATCAAGTAGATAAAAGATCAGAAACAGTTAGAAAAGTCTAGCTACAGTTAGTTAAGGAGACCGCCAGATATACATAGAGAAGTTGAAAGAATGTGTGAAAAAGAGGAAGGCTTCTTATAAAGAGAAAGAAGAGAAGAGGTAAATGATCAGATATGGGAATATAAGTAATGTGATATTTACGATGCCAATGGATTTATTTTAGTTTCTATTTTCTGAAGATTAGAATTTGATTGATCAGGTGTTCGAACTTAGTTTGGAGCGGATTAGGTTTAATCGGGATGATATTTAAACATGTCGTGATGTTAAGTGTAATGGAAGTGATTTAATTTAGTGGATATTGTGTTGATTCTATCGTTTGATTTTGGAAAAATTGATCCTCTCGAAACTAAAGGATTTGAAGATTATTTGGAGATTTGCAGGTTTCAGAAAAGTTGCAGATTTAAATTGTAAAAATTTGATTTCAATTTTTAAGAAGTTTCCGAACAGAACAT
>NW_017100263.1:2242105-2244378 GCF_001263275.1 Habropoda laboriosa | reverse complement strand
GGAAAGAAAGATTTCTTTAGAAATTTGAAAAACCTTAATAACTTAATATTCCATTCAATATTGAATTTATTCAAATCCAGATTTGCACTGAATCAAAACTGATACTATTGAAAAGTATGATATTAAATTTAAATAAAGACAGTCAAAGATAACTGTGGTTTTATTTCATGCAAATTACATTCGTCTAGAATCTAGTCTAATGCAGATTTGCATTAAGACTGGCTACAATCGAAAGTTGACTTAATCTGAGTGTATTCTAATCTAAATCGGACTCAGTACAACCTAAATAGTTGTAATTCAATTTATATCCTGTTCAATGTAGTTTTATATTTATTCGAAGCTAGTCTAATTTAATTAAAAAGGAATAAGCTTAACTTTTACTTATATCTCAATGTAAATATGATTCAACTAAAATTCAAACTAGGCTTAATTCAATTCGAATTCAACTGGATTCACATTTAAATTAACTTAGAACGCGCTTGACCCAGAATATTTTCTAAATTTAAATACACAATATCTCGATTTATTTCAATATAGCTTTATTCGCGTTTAAAGCAAAAGTCCTAAGTTAACTTATCACAACTATGTACAATTTTCAATCAATAAAACCTGAACCCAGCTAAATTTAAGTTCAATTGAATTCGAAGTTAAAAATATTTATAATTCAATTTAAGTTTAGCTTAACTTAATTTGGACTTAGCCCAAACATGATCTTATTCGTGATTGAAATATTTATCATCCAAGCAAAAGGATACTTTCACAAAGGCATACCAATAAAAATGCAAACTGAAGAGTCTGATCAAACTCGAACTAAACCCCTACGTTAACTTTTTGAATAACGTAAAAACAATAAACAGTGAACGATAAAGTCATAACTATGTATCCATTAAATAAAACAACTTAACCAGACCATGAAATCAAATAGTTTTAAAAAAAAATCTAATTACACATTGCACAAACGTTGACTATCTCGTAAAGAATTAATCATTTTGAAAATATTTAATGTTCTAATAAAATAACATTCTTATGCAGACATACCAAAAGAAACAAATTTTCCAAAAAATACATTCAGAGATTTGCAAACATTCCTCCGGGCTGACTCACCGTGTATGTATCTCGAGAAGGATGTTGGAAACTTGATTTATCACGATAATTACCGGTTTCGGTCCCGTATTAAGCGTATCTATGGCGGCTCTAACAGAACGATTCGGTGGTTGGTCGATGCATCGGCGACGTGATTACAGCCGGGAAATATTCGAACGTAGGATGTTATTAGAGAGCCGCTTCCGTGTTATTAATTGATGATCCATGAACGATCGATCAATGTTTTCTCTTGATTTGCGCGCTTCTCCCCATCACGAATGACTTAATAATTCGCGAAAGGTTACGCGTTTTCTACCGAATTTTTCCATCATCTTTATCCGTAGCGTTCAGCGACGAAAATCGCGCAACTTTCGATTATACAAATTATACACGGATACTTATGTTACCCGCTGAATGTTCGATAATTGCTGGAAAGTTACGTTGTACGCTATAATTTCGGGTGAAAGTTCGTATCATAATTTCTTTTTTTTTTATTTTTTTTTTTTTCGTGCGATGATCGCATTGCGGAGAGATTCGCGAAGAAACGCGGCAAAACGAGGAAGGACGAAAAAATGAGCATCTCAAGATTCTTCATTCCCGTGAAACGACGAGCAATTTGATCGTGCTTAAAATCGGACACATGTAAAATTCGACAAATATAATGCACTGCGGGGCGTGCAAAATGAAAACTAATTAGAAAGTTCGCGTTCTCTCGTTAGTATTAATATTGATAATATTTAAATTTCAAAGGATTATATAATTTACAAGAAAACCATCTGAATCTTTATTTGAGGAGAGGGTGAATTTTGTTAATCTAGCATCGAAATAAAGATCAGTTATATTTTACTTGTTATGATATATAAAAATTCTTATAATAGAAACCTTTTTCGCTATTAACCATTTTTATGTTTCCACTTGTATCACATGTAAACAACAAACATTTTATATTCATTACGGCATACTCAAATAATTTAGAGGATATCATCATTTTATTACTTTTCGAAAGGGTTGATTGGACCTTTTATTCTCAATAAAATTGAACTGCTGAAGCGATAAATGTATCATTTCCCAAATATGTACCTTTCAAAACTACAGTAATGTCTCTACAAGTGTCAGCCAGTTTGGATTCTACAAGTGTCAGTATAGATGGTCCTACGCCTAGGTCTGCGTCATTGCTGCGCCTATGTTAT
>NW_017100263.1:2190038-2241822 GCF_001263275.1 Habropoda laboriosa | reverse complement strand
ATATCTGGCGTGACAGTGAACGTGTTAATAAGTAAATGTTGTTCAAATTATGTCGTGTTTTATGTCATTTTCATAGAAAAATCTCATCAATATGTTAAGAGAAATTTCGGGAAAAAAAAAAGTAAAATTAAAAAGGTTAGTATTTAAATCGCTTGGTTGCCTCGACTCACGTTTCATCCTTATCTTTTATTCGCTGTCCTTGTCCTACGTTCGGCAAACTACAAAGGCGGGCGCCAGGCTCGAAAACGTAGTCCCTGACTCTACAAGTGTCAGGTTTAGGTTCCTTGCGGACTGACACTTGTGGAGACATTACTGTATTATGTATTCCTCTTCCATTACAATACATTTTATTAGTTTCAACCTTCATTTACATATGATTTCTACGTTTTTTTAATTCTCTTGTTTCCCTATTCTCGTTCTTCTTTACCATAACCGCGAATGTTAAGAGAGGTTTATCGAGATGCTCGGTGCACCACCTGTTCCAGTTGTATGCTTTGAACCATCTCGATTCTATTATAAGAAGAGGAACGTGAAATATCCTAGAGGATGGTGGATGGCTAGTGCTCGTATAATTTCACGCGGCTCGTTGGAATCACTCGTGACAGAAGTCGTTTCGAATACGTTCTGTATTGTAGCATCGAATGGTAGAAACCGGACGAGCGTGCATGCTTAATAAATTTCACATGCAGGCAGGTTTATACGAGGCGGAACCCTTATGGCGATTGGTTCAGATCTACGAATAAATCACCGCACCCGTATGAAGCCTCATCCTTGCTATGGAATTCCACGATCTGTTTTTAACTTTTAACATTTCGGGAAGTAACAAATCGAAAGGAACCTTAGGCTTCGAAATTTCATTTCTTAACTTGTACAAATACCTAATAATAAATTCATTTGGCTTCGGTTAACGGAAATTTTCTGCGTGTAACATCAAATTGAAAATCCGATATAGCTTGAAGAATTTTGTTACGCTTGTCCTGTTTCCATTCATATTTCCATAAAAATTCGTTAAAGAATTTAATTTCGAGTTCGTGTTCTTTTCCGATACTTATAATTATTGAATTACTTCGTATCAGAAATCAGTGTTTTAGCTAAAATCTTCAAGTCTCCGAAATAAATAATCTACATTACTTTAAAAGGGCGATGAAAAATTTCAGTTCGGTAAAATGAAGAGTTAAAAATGTCTAGATTTGAATATTGCATCGATAAGTATTTAACAAAAGTGAACTCATCTTTCCACTGAATCTCAGTGTTAGATACAGAAACGTATAGCTTTGACAAGTCTATCCGCACATCGATTACGAGCGATCGTTCGTGGATCGTAGGTATGTACATCGTACAAGTGAGGAAACAGGGAAGAGTGGCTCGAGGAAGAAGCAAGAAAGAGCAGAATGAGTTATGACACGAGAAAAAATTTCGACGCGGAACTCTTACTTTCAAACGACTACCCCTCTCCGTAGTACGTGTTAACACGTGTAAAGGGACGGATGATTAATTAAACGAAGGGCGAAGACATAGCGTGGAACGTCAGAGTGAATGATCGTGAGAGTGGTATCTCGTGGTTTCTTGCCCAAAGAACGAGAAAAAGGGCCAACACTTTCGTCACGGATCGTACATCATTCGTCGAAAAATCCTTAGGCGTTGTTCGCACGGCGCCGCGATTTCATCGTCGAAGCCACTTGCCGTGCGCGCCTTGAACGAATAATTCTCTTAGGACGTTCCCAATAGACGGTGACTTATAGATTCATTCGCATGTTCTCGCGTTGCGTGCTTCTCTTTCGTTGAAAGTTCTATAGAAATGTTAGAAATTGCGGAAATTTTGGATCATCTTGAAGTATGTACATATTGTAAATTGTCAAGAGTTTGAAATTTGGAAACTTTGAGAATTCGAAGAATTGAAAAAACCATCGAAATAGAAAATTCACGATTTTACAATTTGGAGATTTGGAAAAGCTCTTCCTTATGTTATACATATTAGTCGATCTACATACTACCTACACGTTTCCTGCTCACTTTCCAACGAAACTTTTCCACCTAGACGCTACGATCTAGAGGTGGAATTCCAGCGTCAATTAAATCCTTCTGGCGGTTCCTCGAACCAGAATACCGTGGACGATCACGATTACGTCGGCTGCGCGATTTATTTCCCAGTTTACGCGAATGTTGGCCGGCTGACTAACGTTAGAGAGGCTCGGCGTGACAATAACGCGGATAAAGGCTTTGCGCACGCCAGCTCGTCGAGCCTCGATCTCGATTCGCGAAGGGAGAAACGGACGACAAATAGGCTTTACGCACCCGCGACTTCCATTATCTCGCACAAGAGGCGCCTTCCGTTCTCTCTGGACGCCGTAATGCCGCTCGACGCGTAGGCGTCGCGTCGCGAAATCCACAGATAGTCTTGGTTGGAACACGTTTTCGTAGAACTTCTCGTTGGTTTCGTTCTCTCTTTCTCATGGTCCAGATATGGGTTTTATTTTACTCGTGTTGAAGAGTTTGGGTTGGATCGGAATTTTTACAAAATTCGAGGATTTAAACGTGTTTAGAAAGTTTTGGGAGGATTTTTGAAATATTTCAAATTCGGAATTGGAGTCTTATTCATTTTGAATGTTTTAAATTGTCAACATTGTCCCTTATACGTATCACTTATAGAAATTTGACAATTAGCAGATTTGAAAATTTTCTAATAATCTCCGTAATAATAAATACCAAAGACTTGATAATGCTTTTAGAAAGCGATTCTTTCAAGCCTTCAATTTTACCCAAATTCCTTATTCACGTGTCCCACGATCTTCGATGCTTTCTCCTCGAGTAGAAACAATCGCATTATCTCTGTCACAGACTTTCAGGGCACGCCCTGCGTATCTGCAGTAACCGATGCCAACGAAAAGGTAGTGAGTATCAGCCAAGGAATGCGCGTTTGAAATTAGAATGACAAAAGCCGCGCCCTAATGGCGGCCGTTAAGAGGCCCGATGTGCCGGAACACTGTCAGATCGCAAGAAACACGACTCCTGACATAGAAATGAGAGTTGAAAGCAGGCTATCTAAATAGTTGAAACATGCTCAAAGCTTGGCTTTTCGTGCATACGTATGTAAAGCTTCGTATTGTTGTTGTACGAAGTGCTTCAGAAAAATGTTAACACTTATGTATATGGAGAATTTGTATTTTCCGAAGAAAATTCTAAGAATGCGTTGACAATGATGACGAACAACTGGAGACTCTTTGACGACAAAATACACTCGTTAGATTATTTTGATGAATTAAAAAAATCAATGGTTTTTATTTTCATAAAATAATGAAAAAATGTTATAAAACCATGCGATCACGAAAGTATTCGAGCGCTTGCAATCTAAAGTGTTAAGAGTACACACAGTTTAGACTTAATATTTCGAAATACATACTATTGTAACTATAGTAAGATGATAATCTTGGAAATGTACCTATGTGAAAAAAGCTAGAAAAAAAAATGGAACAGTGCATATAAACTTGATAGAGGCATGAATTATTTTTGTATTAATATACATTAATATTTGGCTGCTACATTATTTTCCATATTTTCATTATTTTATTTTTTAACATCTCTTTGGGTTTAGATTTCATAATTTTTAAGTTTTCCCAAATTTCGGCCCATAAGTGTTCTCTGAGATTAAATATCCATTCCTTCGCAATCCAGAACTGTTGGCAATCCTTTTGCACTCAGAAAATTAGAAGTGCATCAATTTTTCCGAATAGGCTTGACCTCTTCACTTAACATAATAGTCTCTTCATCCACAAAGAATCACTCGACAGTATTACTATATACAATCTTTCCTTGTATACTCACTCTAAACATCATAGATCTCTAACATCCGACGGTATGAATCATAAAAAAGGGTCCAAAAGTGTATCTAACGTGATTGACAGACAACGAATGTTCTACTTCAAAAATTCTACCATGTAGATAAGGTACAAGGTGTTTCAATAGAAAGGGTTAACACTTATATGGAAATGACTGTTTCAGAGAAACGGAACTGATAACATAACATATCCTATTACAGAGAAAAGTACTGCTTCTTTGAGAATTTTTTTTATAAAAGTATTTTTTCCTTGTTACCAAAAGAAACACATTAAGTGTCGGAAATCTACTCTATTTTCTTCCATCTTCCAATTATTATAAATCCGAGAAAAAACTAGTAATTGTATCGAATAGACTTCCAAAGGCCACGTGAAAAAATTATCTTTTAACATACACGACAAGCGAACTTTATGTTTTCATCGAGTTTTATTTGTTCTAACGCATCCAAACACTATCTATCAAAAATCAGCACGAACTTTCTGCTCAACCCAATACATACATGATGAACAGGTCCCTGAAACTAAATTTGCCTGATGAAATGTTACAGAAAACTAAATTTTCTATTGAAAAATAGCGAAATGACAGTATTTAAAAAAAGAAACTTCACATTTTACGTGGAAACGTATTTAGCTACTTATCTATAATTTAAGTAAATGTTAAAATATCGAAAGAATCCTAAATCAAACGATATACAGAGTGTCTATTTTATCTCAGTACAGTGAAATATTTCTGTGTCTTAACGTACACTATCGTATTATGTATAAAAATATACAGCATTCCATTAAAAAAAATTAAACTGACTCTGAAACCTCCCCCACCATACCCGGTACAAAAAATGTATTTACACCACATAACGTCCCCCTCCATACCAAACAACTTTTGTTAAAACATTTTTTTCGTAACATCACTTCCTTAAAAGATATTTCACTGTAGAACATGTGTGCAAAATTTCATAAAAATGGATTCAGTTTTACTCAAGTCACAGCGTAATAAAGCGGTTTCGAGAAAAAAGGAATGTATAAGGTTGCGCGCCACTTTCGTTTTTAACAAACTAGAATACTTTGTAATTGGAATTTCGACTTGGGCTAAATTGTATCATATTTTTAAGACAATGAAGTATCAATACGTTAACCGATCAGACCGTGTCCTCGCGTCTGTAAAAGGGAACACGAGTAATGATCCGCGATACTCGGCTAATGACACTCTAATTACTCGAGTCAGATACTGCCCCACGAATAAAACAGAAATCGCAGGAATAAGAGGATATTTCCCTTGGAGGTTGCTCGAAACGATGGCCACGCGGAACAATGTATACCAGTAATCTCGCCAAGCATAATAATGGTAATTACAGCGAGCAATAAAGCTGTTATTACGATTGCATGAAAGTACATTCCGTCATGGACCTACCGCAACGTGGCAGGGGTGCAGAGTGGTTTTTTTCTGACGATTAAAACTGATGTCCGTCGTCGAAACACGGACCGCGATATTTGTCGAGCTGATTTTTCAATGGAGATATCATTCACCATCGTGATTTTCTCGTTGCTCGTTTGGAGGACGCGCCATTACGTCGTTAGTGAATTATACTTTCGATTTATTTGTTCTAGAAAAGGTGTTTTTGTTAAAGAGATAATCGGTTTTGCGCTTAGTGTAATGAGTTCTTTTTTATCGCATTGTCATAAATTTAAGAGTGACGTGTTCCACAGTGTAATTCTTTGGGTTTGTTTCTTTCAATTCATTCGGTGATATTTTATGGTATTGTAGGAACCTAGGGAAAAATATTGAGAGGGACCCAACGGGAATCGAACCCGGGACCTTCGGCTTACCAAGCCGAGGCTTTGCGCGCTACGCCAGCCGCTCCCTCTGTATTGTCCCTTCGAGGTTTCCTATTTGGGCATGGAGGCCCCGATACTACACTCGGCCATCCTGAACTGACATTCGCCCCCGAATGTCCTCAGTGCAACACAACTCAACACTTTGGGGCACACAGTGGCACACAGCCGAAACAACGCATTTTTGGGAGACGTGCAACCCTCGACATGTTTTCATCGCACGTCTCCCTGACTTCGTGTAGCCGTGTAGATGCCTGCATCCCGGACGGGCCCCCATTTGTAGGAACCGATGACGGAAAAATATCGAAGGACCCCAACGGGAATCAAACCCGGGACCTTCGGCTTACCAAGCCGAGGCTTTGCGCGCTACACCAACCACTCCCTCTCTATTCTCCCGTGCCGGTTTCCTATTTTTTGGGTATGGAGGCGCCGATACTACACTCGGCTATTCACCCTCGAATGTCCTCAATGCAACACAACTCAACAAACTCAACCCTTTCGGGCACACTCCCTCACACAGTGGCACACAGCCGAAACAACGCATTTTTGGGAGACGTGCAACCCTCGACATGTTTTCATCGCACATCTCCTGACTTCGTGTACCGTGTAGATGCCTGCATCCCGGACGGGCCCCCATTTGTAGGAACCGACGACGGAAAAATATCGAAGGACCCCAACGGGAATCGAACCTGGGACCTTCGGCTTACCAAGCCGAGGCTTTGCGCGCTACGCTAACCACTCCCTCTCTATTTTCCCTTCGAGGTTTCCTATTTGAGTATGGAGGCCCCGATACTACAGTATATTATGCGATATTTGTTATTTCTTTTTGGTATTAAGGGATTTTGTAATCTCAAGTGGAGATTTGAATATTTGAAGACTTTGCTGCGAAAAGGAGACAGCGTCAAATTTTGAAAATTCACCCTACCATAGAAATACTTTTACTTAGTAATGGTGCTAAATGCTGTGTTAATATGTAAACTTAAGTGGGTAAAATTCTTTAAACAGAAGTCTAAAAATATTTTGTCAACACTGTTGTAATTGATTGTCAAAAGTTAATATGTACATATATACATTTGAAGCTCCTCCCTTCTTGCAGCAAAGCTTTCAACTTTTATTTTATTGTAGGTACTTATAGGAAATAGCTAACTTTGGAATGAACATAAAATTGAAATTTAGTGAATTTCCCAGTCTGAGAAAAGTTAATGCCAAATAAATTAATTCAAATTTTTAACTCTTACACCTTTTTTCTTATTTTTACTGTACTTTTCTATCCACTATTAGATATGAAAAAATTCGTAATACAGAATAAGATTCGTTTATAAACGTCAGTCGTTACAACGATTTTTCTGCAACTGTAACTTTGCAAAATACTCATCACTGTACTCATTCTCCGTTATCGAAAATCTAAAATCTGAATTGCTTATTAGAATTCCGTTAATTTAAATACTGCGACACAGTGGAGGTCCGTTTATTCGAACGGTTTCAATTTCATGGTTACGAGAAGCAGACATTGCTGCTTATCAATACCGCAATCTCAACACGCGGGACCATGAGGTGTGCACACATACGATCAGATGAATGCTTAATCGATGCAGACTAATTGATTTAACGAAATCATTAAACAACCGTTCAGCCGTGATTTACTGACGCGTACGTAACAACCGGTGATCATACAATTCTCTCTCTTTCGATTTTATAGAGAACAAACAAATGACGAAAGTTGAATTAAAATTTTAAATTGAACATAAAATTCTAGTCCATTTTAAGCTTCTAATACTGACATTGGTATTACGTACAACATTTTTTGGGCAAGAAGTGAAATAGAAAAACATATTTCCACCAAAATTTATTTTCAATTCCTTTATAAATATTGTATTTCGTTAAATTTCATTTGAAACATAGAATTGGTTCACCCTTTTCTTTTTTATCAGTTAAGTTATTAAGCCATTTACTCGAATGGCCAAAAATTACATTTACCCAATTGGAAAACATTATGGTCTCGCTATTAGAAGGTTGATAAACATTTAATAGTCGCGAGATACGTGAACTGGTATTTAAAAATAAATAAGCTAAATTTCAGTTAAAAAATGAACGTACGTAGGTATATTTATTACTCGACAGATTCGATATTTAGTATTCTGCCTATATGCAATGAAATTTGTAAATTTATGTAGCAGAAATATGACTAATTATAACAATCCCTATTATCGATACAAATTTCGAAAATTGCTATACAACCAATTACAAATTCTCTATTATGCCTTCTACAGTAGTATTTTATTGAATATTTACCTCAACAAAATTCTAAAATCAACTTGAAATTCTAGTTATTAGGTTGTCCGGAAATAAATTACGGTTTTCTGTTATGTCATATTTAGGGCTTTTATATTACTATATATTTTAAATTTATGTTTATCAAGTAATATACCATTTGAACGCGTAGACGTCGCTCTATCATATAAGCGATACACTTTTTTTCTTACCGTCATTTGTTCTGAGTATAACTTAAAAACGTAACAACGGACAAGAAACAAATTCGTACCATATTGTTATATGAATTTAAATTAGGACCTAGAGCCGCGGAAACCGGCCGCAATATCAATCACGTATTCGGCGAAAGCGCAACTAATGATTGTAATGCATAAAATGTTATTTGTTGAACAACCAATTTTGGTAAATCGTAAGGGGCCAATACTCCTACACGATAACGCTCGCTCGCACGTATCACAATTCACGATTCGGAAGATACACGAATTGGGTTATGAAACATTAAAACACCCTCCTTATTCCCCCGACTTATCCCCTACAGATTACCATTTTCTTAAACATTTCGATAACTTTTTGCGAGAAAAATCTTCCGCGATAAAGAGGATGCTGTATATACCTTCGTGGAATTTATTAATTCTAGAACACCTGATTTTTATTGTAATGGAATAGGAACTCTTGCAAAACGTTGGAAAAAGTGTTTAGAATCTAATGGAAATTATTTCGATTAAATAAATTGCAAAACTATGTGTCTTTAAATCTCATGTACAGAAACCGCAATTTATTTCCGGACAACCTAATATTTTTGAATTCTACAATTTCAATTAATATTCGAAATATCCACAATCAAAATATGTATAATACAAATGCTCTTAAATCGTGTCGAGAGGAAAATCGAAGATCACACTCGTCGATCAGATACCTATTATATTTATGCATGAGGGGTGCGAAGGACATCAAGATGAATCATGAAACGTAAAGCCGTCAGAATGTATCGATTTCTCTCAAAGTGTCAACTGCACATTCAATTAGATGCATATAACCATTGCCACGATTCCTCGCCGATAGTCGCAGCTGTGCCGGGAACAGTTGTGCTTTTGTTTGAGATTAATCCAATCAGCTCCCTATGCACCGTGGAACAAGGACATTTTTGTGTGCTATTTTTCTTTATTTTCATCAACCTTCACGATTAAACGTAGCGTTAAAGTTTCGATTCGTAGAAAATACTAACACGATTGTTTTACAGTGGTGAAGTAATGCGTGTAATTAGGTTAAAGACGAGGGTACAGTTCAAAATGATCTAGTGTATTATAATGGTATCAACACTTTTACTTCTTTTCTCCTTCGTCTGAATCTTATTACTTACAGTACTTCCATACAACGTTTTCTTAAAAAATATGTACACCTACATACAAAAACAATTGCAGTAATAATTACAAGAAAGATTAGTGATTATCATGGGTTTAGCGTTATGTATAATCTGTAAAGCGCTGTCCTATACATTTTTCTCGAAAACTACTCGAGCGAATTTTTTGTTAATTCGTTCAGAAATGAATCGACTATAATTTGATCGGATAATTTTAGTTCTGAGCGTTTAAAGAAACAACAAATACGAAGTTTGTTGGAACCGGTACTAAAACTTATACAGTGCTTGGACAGGCAAAATCATTGATTCAAATGTGAGTCAATCGGGTGAGAAAAGTGTGAAAAGAAAATATTCATTGTCAGTACTGAGAAAAAGAAATGGAAATATAGATAGTTTTTAAATATTCTACTTCGAAGGTGGAAGATCAAGTATCAGAGATTTTTGGAACCCTTAAATATTGTTTGAAGCTTTTATGATACTGTTAAATCTTGAAATTTTCAGAAATTTTTAAATTTTAGAGGGATTCTAAAATTTCTGAAACCTCCAAGAACCCTTGAGGTTTTCAAAGTTGTTAAAGATCCTCGAGATCTTCCAAATCCCCAACATTTCAAAATTTGTATTTGGTGAATTCGGACATTTCAAAGGCAAATTATCACAATGTAGATTCTCTCTCTATTCTTCCTTTCTTTCAAAGGAGGCTACTTTGCAGTATAATCACAATAACAGTTTAATAATACGTGTTAACGCAGCTTCCCGCGCTTCTTGATGGTTGGAAGGTCGGGTTGGCGTTGGTAATTATTACACGTGTATGTGCCAACTACTTATTGTCGCGATGGTGATCGCGCTTTATTTGTGATGTCGATTATTGCGGACTGGACCGCACTGGTGTATCAAGAATGTCGAGTATCGCGTGTTAGAGCGCTCAAAGTGGTGTCGATTGTTTCTAAGTATATTAGAATCTGCCCGAATGTCGTGAACTGGCTGTATATATCTACTTTCGCCAAAATGGGGAGTTTACCTTGTTGGCAAATCATGGAGCCGCTCTCCTAGGCCCTCGTGCACTCCCCCGTGGTCCGCAGAGCAGGGCGTAGGCAGAGAGGGAGAGACGGTCCCAAAACGGGGGTGTCAGCCCCGAGTGGCGATCTTGCCGAAACGTCGACTTTACGGGTTTATGGCATGTTTACCGTTACTGAGCGCGCAGAGGCAAGTACCGGCTTACCATGTGGCCCGCAGAAGTGGAGAAGTTCCGCGGCCATCAGGTAATAAGCCGGATTTGCCCTCTGGCTTGAATAGGCTATTGTTATCAAAAAACTTGTAGAAAAACTTCTCAAAAGTAACGTCGCTTGGAATCCGTGCCATAAACCCCTGTTGGTTAAACAATATCCATTTCCTTAATTTCACAAATCCCTCCCAAATCTTCATCAACCACAAACTCGCCAATCCCCGCAACAGTCAACTACAAACCAACAAAATGAAAGTCATAACGCAGCAACAAGAAGGAATGCGAAATAATGCTAACTATAATGAATGGTTCTCTTGGGAAACCTTCAATATGGAGAAATACGAGGCGGCTGGCAGAGTTTCTTCTCGTTCGAAGGTCAACAGAAACCGTGAACGAGATCGTTGTTACTGGACTCTGAAACGGCACTCTGTTAGACGTTTCAGTCGTTAAATCCTCGAAGGAAAGAATCGTGCGGAATGAAACAGAAGCTGCTCGAGCCAGGAATGAGACGGATGTAATAAAATCGTCGTGATATTACGTGATAACCACAGACCAAGATTCCATTCATTCGACTCGACACGTGACCCCATACCGATTCTCCCTCCCTCGTTCGGTTTGGGAACAAAAGAAGGAAAACGTTCTCTCGTTACGTGAGATTCTCAAGTCGTGAAGATCGTTTCAGCAACTTTGAAAATTTCGTCTCGCTTCTTGAACCACGTTGACGGAACATTTCACTGCTGGTAATCTTCCACGTGCGCCGTATTCAACTTGCTATTTTCATTCTAACCGCTGGAAGGTGAACAAATTTTCGCGAGATTTCTATTTTCTTGGGCGATAGTTCCAACTTCGTGAGATGTGCACTGAGAAATTTTAGTGGAAAGGAACAGAGTGTGATACTTTTGATTATTTTGCAAAAATACACTGAAGAATTTGGTATGATCTGCAGAATAGCTAAAGGTATTTTTATAAAAATAAGATAAATATTGTGGTGGGTAAAAGAGTCGGTGAAAGTGTTATATTCCATTAGAATTGAAAGGTGAATTTTGTGAAATATAAATATTCCAAGCTTCAACCCTTTCAAAGCTGAGAAATTTTTTTTAAGTTACACTTGGGAATGAATGTTTCGAGAGAGAAAAATTTCACAAAGGAACATCTCGAAACGATAATCACCGATATTCTTGAAACTCTGACATAAAATCTTCACATAGTAATCGAAGTGAACCAAAGTATTGTCAAATATTCTATTCCACTAAATCGAAGCTTCAACCCTTTGAAACCTCAAAAATTTAACTTTAACTTACACTTGAGAATGAGTGTTTCGAGAGAAAAAATTTCACCAACAAAGAAACATCCCAAAGTAATAATCACTTAAAATCTTCACACAGGAATCAAAATCAACCAAAGTATTGTCAAATACTGTATTCAACCCTTTGAAACCTCAGAAATTTTCCTTAAAAATAAATATTTTGAATACCAAAAAATGTCACTAATAATACCCACAATAAAATTTCACTAAAAATAAAAAATTTCAAGCGCAATTGCGGACTGGACCGCACTGGTGTATCAAGAATGTCGAGTATCGCGTGTTAGAGCGATCAAAGTGGCGTCGATTGTTTCTATGTATCTTAGAATCTGCCCAAATGTCGTGAACTGGCTGTATATGTCTCTATTCGCCAAAATGGGGAGTTTACCTTGTTGGCAAATCATGGGCCTTTCACCCCCTAGAGCCGCCCTCCTAGGCCCTCGTGCACTCCCCCATAGTCCGCGGAGTAGGGCGTAGGCAGAGAGTGGGGGAGACGGTCCCAAACGGGGGTGTCAGCCCCGAGTGGCGATCTTGCCGAAACGTCGACTTTACGGGTTTATGGCATGTTTACCGCTACTGAGCGCGCAGAGGCAAGTACCGGCTTACCATGTGGCCCGCAGAAGTGAAGAATTTCCGCGGCCATCAGGTAATAAGCCGGATTTGCCCTCTGACTTGAATAGGCTGTTGTTATCAAAAAACTTCTCAAAAGTAACGTCGCTTGGAATCCGTGCCATAAACCCCTGTTGGTTAAACAATAAGATTTAGAAAAATAAAAGGGTAGCGTATTACAATGTATGCATTAAGAACGCATTCTCTTACGTATCTCGTCCACCTTTAAGGAGAGAAGACTTAGCTCGTTGTGGATTAGCTCAATCACTCTGAACGCACATTTCTCCATCTTGAAAATGATTAATAGTTCACGTCCACGAGACGACGGAAATCACTTTTCAAAGAGATTGAGCTGCACATCCGTTTACGTAGATGACTTCATTACAAGCACTCGATATTTGAGTCTTCTGCGATAGTATCCATTGAGTAATTACCATCTTCGTGAAACATTCCTTTTCAATATGAATTTAAACAATGAAATTTTGCAATTTTAGGACAAAAATTGTAACTTGCAAATAGTAGGTGTACATGTACTTTCTCTCTACTTGTATTAAATAAATATTTACAATTACTTCTTTAAAAATAAAAATCACTGTAGCTACAGCTGTTGTTTTAACTCGAAGCTTTTTGAAAATTTTAAAATCGTACTTTCCTCAAATAAATCACAAACATGGCTCATTTTTTACCTGTCTCCAAGTGAATTCTGTTACGTATACCTATACATACGTATACTTTGGAATATAAATTACGAAACAAGAATATTCTTCGATACATTTTGTGTCTTTCAAAATAAAAACCTCCTTTACGTAAATCAGTAAAAAAAAAAGAACGTCCTTTAAATGCACCCCGTAGTGCAAATAAATGCTTTCATATTTTACACGGAACGATACTGACTAAACGATGTTATATTTTTTTTCACAGATGACAAGACGCCAACACCCATATCCAGCAATGAAATTTACACCGACAGTCGACACCGCGAGCGCAGGTCTTTAACTGAAAAAAAAGCGCCAGACGAAGACTACGAGCAGTACATGAAACAGAACGAGAAGCGTCAACAGTTTGTACGAAACGACAACAGATACGATAGGTGATAAAGCATTTCTTTTTAAGTTGTTTCTTTGATTGGTCGTTAGCTGGTAAGCCTTTGAAGCTTTAACATTCTGTGGGATTTAAACTTGATTTGATGCAACACGTGGGAGAGATAAATGGAAGGCTGTCTTACGAACACTTGATAGCGATGGATGACTGTGAGAAAACAGAATTTTTATTAGAATAATTTGATAAATAAACAGACTTTTCTTTAGTATTTATAAAACTTGAAATTTCGTGCAAAAATTAGTAACGACGCGTGACTTTAATAAAACAAACTTTCTTCCCGCTTCATTTGGGTAATAAATCTCGTATTATTCTTTGATAGTAAAATTAGTAAGTACTGAAATTTGAAATTTTAGCTGGATATTCTGTTTACAAACTTTTTTTTGGGGGTGTGATATGTAACGTTTGGTAGAAAAATTGAGGGTGAGATTCGTATAATACGACGCAAAAATTGCAACAGTGTTTATATAACATAGTAAGTGCATAAATTTACATTTTCACAGTGTAGCAAAGTTCCCGTAATTGACGATGGTAATTGTTTCATGGTGTGCGTACTGTAAGGAACCAACCGTGTTCATAAGCAAGATTTATCGATACAATAATGAAATATAGGACCACCGCCCTTTTGGGGAAACTATTGGAAGAATGAAAATTAGAAAATAAATGTACAAAATGTCAGTAACTTATGTCGCTAACTGTTTCTTTTACTTCGCGTAAAATATGTAGTGATAAAACATTTTCAATTTTTATATTTGTTTATTTTAAAGTGATATGAAAAATATTTTACTGTTATATCTTAAATATTTGTTTTACATTACGTATAATAAACCCTTACGTCTTTTATAAATATGCAAATATGCTCATATACAATATAACCTACAGTGACTCTTACTTATATTCGGACACTCTCTAGAACAGTATAACTTTTTCTAAATTGGATCAAACGACTTGAGTTTTTTTGAGAAGTTAGAAGGATTAGTGTGCTGATGATAGAAAATATTGCAATTTGTAAAGGTCACTGTTTACAACTCTTTCACCCGAGCTTCTAACGAAAATTTAAAACATACGTTTTGTCAGATTTATGTCAATTACACGCATGCTGAAAATTTCATCGAAATCGGTAGATGGAGAAACAAGCGACAGGCATCGAAAGATGTAGGAATCTTCAGATTTATTGCAATTACAGGCCGAACGTCGTGAAATAGTGCGATTTTCACAATCTTCAACGATTTGTAGCCCGTAGTAACATTAACCGATTTCGATGAAATTTTCAGCATGCGTATAATTGGCATAAATCTGGCAAAACGTATTTTTTAAATTTTCATTACGGGCTCGGATAAAAAAGTTGTCGAATGTGACCCTTACAATTTTTTCAAGAAATTTTATACGCGTCATCTAGTATACTAATCCTTCTAACTTCTCAAAAAAACTCAAGTCGTTAAGTCCAATTTTAGAAAAAGTTATACTGTTCTAAAGAGTGTCCGAATATTAGTAAGTCACCGTATGTAGTATCATGATACTAAACGGTATAATATTGAGAAAATAGAACGAAGAAGTTGACAGAAGGGACGTTCCATCGAAGATCATGGATAACGTGCAAACATTTCTCGTATCCACTGTACATTGATAGATCGTTCTAGACAATAACAAACAAATTAGAACGTATGAAGTATTTCAATATCTCAGAAAGCACATTTCACGCGTAACAACCGACCGAGCTAACAAATAGTCAATTAAGGATACGTTTGAATGAAGCATCTGATATGACAGTAAGTTATCATCAAGGAACAGTTACTAAATGAGTACTTTCAACGCAAGCAGAGACTGATTATCGCATTAATCCTTGCCTGTTTGCGTCACGAAGAGAAATCATACATCATGTGGTCTCGCGGACTTTTTGGTGGGCAATACTTTGTTCATCAGTTGGACTAACGAGAAAAAAATTGCTTGCTTTTTCTTCAAACGAACTTTCTCGACTTTCTCGAGAAGTATAAGGTATGGAATAGTACGAAGAACATGGCGGCATGACCTCGTCTTGATTTAAAATCAAATCCGTATTGTTAAAGGTTAAGTTTATGTCTCTGTTAAAGGTTTATTGAATATGTTGAATTGTTAAAATTGATAAAAGTGCGAAGTATTGAACAATTAGAAAACGACGGAAGGGGCAAGACTTGTTGATTATGGTAATGTTAGAATGTATTGTTTGAAAGAAAATTATGAAAATTTTTCGAATGCGTCAGAACGTTTACAGCCTTTCATTTAATCACTTAAAACACCAAGCTAAATTTAATTTGAAAGTGTGGCGGGTACGTCGTCGTCAACAAACCCTTACCGAACGTCGTTCTATTCTTCCACGCGAACTCTTTTCCAACTGCTTCAGATTTTAGTTTCCGTCCTTTTGTCTCTCCCCGGGTTAAGACTTGCCTTCGTCCTCGAGTAGCCTAAGAAGCGCACATGTGGCATTCAGATTCGCACGAGGATGAACGGCCCCGCTTTCTACGAATTTTCCGCTTCTATCTTTATCTATCGCTACTCCTGTCTCCCTGTCCTAACAATATAAAAACCCAGTACGCCTACACCTCGAGACAGTTTTTCCTTTACCGACCATCGCGACGAACCGCTGCCGCCGGGACAATTAACAAAGTAAACGATTGTATTTTCTGGACCAATTGTACGCCGACCATACACTTATACTTTAATAAATTGAGGTGAAAACAGTGTAACGACGTTCCTCACCCACCTCAAAAGTTTGAAATCTTTCTTTCCGCAAGCGTAATAAAAGCATCGATACACTTCTACACTTCAGAGATTGCTCCCTGCTTAACAGAAATTCCATGACACTAAATCGTCGTTAAAAAGCAATCTCCAATTATAAGGTAGTCAGTGATTTTATCTTATTACACCGTCCATCGTGAAAGATAACGATAACTTAAATTACCTTCAGCCTGATATTTAACTTACTTTTCATTTTCAAAAATTGTTTAAACAAAGCAACATGCACTTTGGAATAATTACTTTCAAGTATTCATCGGGCCTTTTTGAATGTAAGAAATGCGAACGACCCGTTTAGGCAGCTCGCAGTAAATCACGCTAAACTGCAATGACTCGGCTCGTGTTCGATGCAGCTACAATATCCCAGTTCTCACGTGTCAAAAGCTTAAAGAGGGCCATTTAAAATGTTGCAGATACTTCTTTGTAGAACGGAGACAAAATGAACCGAGCGAGGAATACAACCAAGACTCGGAAATGGAATTGGATCCCTCCGTGGCCTTGAGATCAGGTAGAGCCTCGCGAGGTGAATATTTCATCGAGATCATGGTGGCGGCCGATGCGGAGATGGTGAGGTACCATGGCAAGAATTTGTTCAGCTACATTATGGTCCTGATGAGCACGGTAAGAATCTTGTTCCAGGTTCCTCCTGTTCTTCACTGTACTTACAAGGGTGAACTGTATTGGAATTATTTGACATTTTATTTAGCACAGATTGATTCGAAGTAATTGTAGTTAGAGCAATCCTACGCTTCTTCAAATTCCACTGGGTATGACATTTTTTATTAAAAATGCTTATTAATAGAATGGGTCCAAAAGCGGATAAAATCTTCGATTTATTTCTTATTGTACAAAATTAAGAATATGATCACTTTTATTAGGTGATTCCATTTAATTTCTATAAAGTTTATATAAATTAGTGATAGACATTGCAAGGAATCTTCGTGAAAGAAAAAATTATTATAAACTTCTGTAATTAATCCTAGAATACTACCATTAATTTTTGTCACATTAATGATAACATGGAGCACAATTTAGTAAAAATAATATTGGTAGATTGTAAAATTGTATATTTCTGGTTCAAAACAAATTAATAAGTACACATTTATTGAATTTAATGATATTTTCAAAGTGAAAATATAAAAAGAAAAGCATATACAGTAAATTCTCTACAAGTGTCAGTCAGTTTGGATTCTACAAGTGTCAGTATAGATGGGAAAAATCCTTTTTTTCACCTGAAATTTGTTTTAACATGTTGGTGAGATTTTTCTGATGAAAATGATATCAAACACGGTATAATTTGAACAAAATTTACTTATTAATACTTATTGGCAACCAAGCAATTTAAATATCAACTTTTTTAATTTTACGTTTTTTTATCCCGAAATTTTTCTTAACATATTGATGAGATTTTTCTGATGAAAATGACATCAAACACGACATTATTTGAACAACATTTACTTATTAACACGTTCACTGTCTGGCGTGACAAAATTTCGGGATAAAAAAACGTAAAATTAAAAAAGTTGGTATTTAAATCGCTTGGTTGCCTCGACTCACGTTTCATCCTTATCTTTTATTCGCTGTCCTTGTCTACGTTCGGCAAACTACAAAGGCGGGCGCGAGTCTCGAAAACGTAGTCCCTGACTCTACAAGTGTCCGGTTTAGCTTCGTTGCGACTGACACT
This sequence comes from Habropoda laboriosa, assembly GCF_001263275.1. Classification (NCBI taxonomy): domain Eukaryota; kingdom Metazoa; phylum Arthropoda; class Insecta; order Hymenoptera; family Apidae; genus Habropoda; species Habropoda laboriosa. The sequence goes on along the minus strand of NW_017100263.1, from coordinate 2,223,840 downwards.
TGTGGAGAATTTACTGTACTATCTAGGGCACTGTATTCTCTATGTTAGTATTCCAGGATTAAAAGCACTAAACTCTTTCCTATAAAATTCCACGGATAAGAAAGCCTTCCTCAACTAAACTTAAAAAAAAAAAACAAACAAGAAACTAAAATTTACAAAATTAGCTGGATATTTTTACAGAGGTAGAAATGTTTGTCTTGTGACACACTCTGTATAACAGCCTGGTATTTATCACCGTGCATAGGTCTGACGTTTGTTTGAAAATAAGAGGAAATGAAAAATAAGAAAAAAAAGGGGGACTAAGGTCGACAGCCCGTGTAGGTATATCACTCTGTTCGAGCACGGTTTCGTTGAAGCAAAAAAAGAGTGGAGCGTGGGGTACGAAGCAGGATTAAAAGAGCTGAGGATCCACGAAACAGCGACGGCCGTGTTCGTGGGATGATCGATCTTGTAAGCCAGCAGGATCTGTCGCGAGCGTTAAATATTTATGCAAATGTAACCACCGCGTTCCTAGTTAATTTCGGGCGTCGAAAAGGTAGCGCGGCCGCTTTCGATCATCAGTCATCCCCCGTGGTAACTATTCCTGGCGGCTAATTCAATTATCACTCGAAAAATCAAACATCTACGCAACCCTTCGACTGTCGTTCGTACCGATAAAGATTTAACAACTATGGAGGATATTACAAAATGAAAAAACATTCTACTTTTTCTCGTATCATTGATTTAGCTTAGACTTGTAAAGTAACAATCTATACTTTCAAGTGGAAAAGGTCAGTAATCAATTTCAAATGTAATTAAATTCAAGCTGTGCAAAATAAAGCTAGTGACTTGGATTTCTTAAAACTGTTTTCATAAATTCTGGATTGTTGACTTTTGAAAATTTGCAAAATTACGTTTAAAAATGTTACAGTAGTGAATTCTTTAATAGTGCCTTCTGCTTTAATCATTACAACTCTTCATTCTCCGAACTTGAGACGTATTTTTGTATAAAGTTGATAACCTTGTAATTAGTGAAAATACTGACTGTTAAAAATATTTTAGGTAACAGTTATGCATACTAATTCAGACCTGAACATTTCAAAAAATTCATGTTTAGAGTATGAACAACTACACGAATGTACACAATGTACTCCATCCATCAAGATACCCTTTTATTTGTTCCATAAAAAGTTCCACACATATCATTTTAATTACCAAAACGTACGACTAGTTTTCTTTCATGCAGTCACGGTTAGATACTTACAATTCTGTTCCATCTAGACTATTATACGTTAAAAACCAACAGGGTCTTGGAAATCAATAAGATACTCTTAAATTATTTTTACCCCAAACGCTTAATCCATAATTAAATACACTTACAATTGTTACTACTTCCATTACACCATACATAATTCAAAATTGATGCAGCATACAGAACACACGAGTACAGACATTCCGAGTAAACGAACCACCCTCGACACTTATTGAATAATACGTTACTAATTTTCTCACGAGGAACCCACCATTTCGCTTTCAATATCCCACCAATCATCGGTTTCGCCGAATTTATTACCGCTGCCTGGAGCGACCTCGCGCGGAGCAATCTCGAAGCTGCTATTTAGGAAAGTTTCATTTTCGCGTGTGAGTCGCGCGTTTCGCAACACGTGGCCCCTGGAGGGTCATTAGTCATCTTTAATTAGCTGACCGGCGTACACTCGAGTTTTACGGACGAAATTTCAGCACGTTGAAAGATTAGCGGGGCCAGTTGACATAATGGACGTCCCTTGTTGAGGGGAATACAATCTGACGACGAAGGTGGATTGCGTTCCATGCGGCGGGATAACTGGACATGTAGAAGCCGTATATTCCGAGGGCATAAATTTTCGAGAGCGAACAGAGCTAGTCAGCCACCGCTCGCGGCTCACAATTCATCGTCGAAAGAATAGAAAGTACAAGTTACACCTTGAGGATTATAAATCCCGCCACGCCGATACGACCTCGCGCGCATGCGCATGCTACCTAACCTAACCTCTAACGCGACGTTGACGTTTCGATTACGATGACGCCTGGAATTCGACTCGTTACGTTTAGACGTTAGATTTTATAATTCAGGAAATACATCGGTACACAAGCCTTTGCGAAAAGATCCTTTCTGTGTGTGCTAAGTTGGTGGAGTTGTTTTCGTAGTTTCGGACGATAGGAGTTTTTCCGATTTTCAGTTTCGAGTGAGCTTTTTTCATGAAAGTAAGTGATTTTAGATATGTAATTACATTTGATAACTTCGTAGATAGTAAAGGCCCGTTTGAATATTTAACTTCTTTTGCTTGATGGACGTTTTGATAGAAGTGTATAATACTATTTATTGACTGATTTGTATGTGATTATTTCTCACAATAAAGTTCGTTCGTAATGATTATTGGTAGAGCTATTAAATGGATTGAAATATAGAAGTATTTTTGATTCCTTACTTTTTTCACATCGACTCTATTATTGAGGAAATTTTACTATATAATTTTAGACCATATGTTTTCTCAACGAGAATGACTAACTAGTATTGCAACCCTAACAAGAATAAATTATTTATACAAACTATACCACAAAAGATTCATTTTATTTCCTGTGAAATGTTTCAAATAATCATGCTACAAATAGGTACAATCTGATTTTAACGAATTAAGTAACAAGAACAATCAGTTTCCCTTTGCTACAAAAGCAAACCTTTCCTTCTAGAAAATTTCATCCCCTTCCAATTTCTAAACTCAATACAATCATTTGTACACGAGTAAAACTTGCATTTTTCTCAATTTTGTATAGGCACAATATTTGCGTTCTAACACGATACTTTTCAACCGACATCGTTTCGCAATACCCATCACCATAACCATAATCTTTTCTTTTTCTTTCTTTTACACCTTTATTACGTGCACAGAATGAAATGTTACCTGTTATCGACACGTATGCGTGTAAAGGTAAGATACAACTGTAGTGTTATACAGCTGATATAAGCTGACCTAACCTTTAATCATAACCTCTCTACCTATTCGTGATCGACAACTTCATGTGCATCGGTCAAAATATTTCACCACAATCTTCGCACATTTCTCCACTTTGTCACTTTGTTCGCGATACGCTTGATCCCAACGCTACTAATTCTGCAGGCCACGGCGAAACGAATCACCTTTCTTTCGTCTATTTCGCCGACTCCGCTAGGCGCCGCTTGCAAAACCAGACCAACGCGCATAAATTATTGCGGCGCTACGGTTCGCAGCGCGGGAGGAAAGTGTAGCGCGGGCTAGTGCGCGAAAGCAACATATAAGTTTGTGGAATACATCCCACGTGCTCCGTGGTACGCTATTTAAAGTTTTTGGCCTACTCACCTATTATATAATCGATCATCCCACGGCCAGTTGAAACCCATCGATCTTTCAGCGACGTGAAATCGCCGTTCGAACACCGTTTTCATCTTTATCGAGCTGATTGAATGCAAATTAGGCGAGTTGGCCGCGATTTCCGCAACTCCACACCGCATAATGTTTAAAAAATGAAAACTTCTAGCCAAAACTATCGAAAAAAACTAAAAAAAATTAAGTAACAAATTTTGCGTAAAGTTGATTTATATTGTCGTTTCAAGAATTTGCTGGATACACCTGTGAACACAGAAGAATTTGATCAAGTTACATTAGAAAGCGTTGTATGAATCTTTCGACGATTTTAGAATTTTATTAATAGAGAAAAATTTATGAATAAAAATGAATTGTCTGTTACATTGGAGTGGAACTTTTTTAAGAGATGTAAGTAAGTTGTCTGACAAGTGAAAGATATGATTTATGGAAAACTATACGCAACGTACAGTGGATTACGAAATGAACTAGCTTTAATAATAAATTGACAGATTATTAAGACAGGAGACAATATCTTTTGATGGTACAATCTGCTTGAAATGTGATATTACGTATCAAAGATGATATCGTACGTACTTTTTATTTATAAATTATTTTCAAAGATAATTTTTCAAGAAATGATTGCCTACACGTAACAAATTCTCAAATTGATCCTCGACTTTATTCATCCAAACGTCAAAGTCTCAAGAACGTCCAAACAGATCCTAAATGCGCCACCAAAAATCGACATTTCTGGCTATTTCGAGCTTATTGTTAGATCATATTCCACTAATAAATCGTTACTCGCTTGGGGCAAAAATTAGTGGCTTCTATACGACAAATTATTTTGAAACAATTAATTTACAAAAAGAAAAATTGAATTCCTGATTTTTTTGGAAAGTTTTCTTTATTTCTTAAAAACTTGAATAAAATTGCCCAAATTAATTTCCACAAATACACTACAAAAGCATTGAACCTCATAGTCGAGATACCCAATCGAAATTAAAATGAATATCGTACTAACGAGGGGCACATCGACGAAGATAAAGCGGCACGGAGGAGGAAACTCGATCGACTTGGTCGATAAATGAATGATTCATGTAATTTGATGGTTAGCCTCGCGATTGTCAACCAGGTCATTACCATCCGGTAGGTTGCATATCCCACGCGAGACGAACCACACCTCGGAGAAGAGGGCAACATCCCACGAAGCGTCCGGGACTCACTTTCACGTGCCCACGCCCGTCATTCATCCGACGATTCAATCAGCCGTCGCCGGCCTGTCGATCGCCTTTTCATATTCACTATTTTTGTTTTTTACCGAATCGATGAAATTTAATTTGACATCGCGTCGAACGCCGCGCCGGTCCTGATCCTCGACGGATCGTTGCAAATCCGCGTCGTTGGTATTGTGGATCGAGATCTTGGGCTCGTTTCTTCGTTCTCCATTTATCGATGATTGTAAATATTGAGAAAGGGGCGTCTTACGAAAACAGCGAAACGGGAGCAGTTATGATTGCATGATTGCACTCCATGCCCACCAGAAGGAGCAAATAATAACAAGGAAGTGAAAAGGGCGCCTTTGCTGTGGAGAGGGCGGTGTAGAGTCCCGGGTTCGATTTCCGCTTTCTTTTGCTCCCTCAAATATTTCCTCGGCTCTGTACAATACTATGTGTGGAAGAAAATTCGATTTGGTGAAATTTATTACTGGAAAGTTGCAATGGTGAAATTACTATATTAGGTAATTTGGAATTCTGTCGGATTTCGTTGCCTGAATTAAAAAATAATCGATAACTCCGCCAAAAGTTAACATATTTATTCAAAATTAAAGCCATTACAATCGATACACATTTGCCATTTAATGTCACAATAGAGTGATATTGTTTAAAATATGTAGATTGCGATTATGAAACAAAAATGAGGATCTAGCTTGATTCAAATTCTCATGATTAGTGTAATGTGAAATTATGAATCACTGGAAATATCTTCAATTGCCCAACATTTATGGACATTTAGGTACAATATGTGCACGAGTAGTTTCTGATTAATATTAAAAGAGATTTAGTATCAATCTTGTGGTATTTTTATTAACGAAGGAGTCACGAGAAGTCCACTTTTTCAATAGAGACTTGGAGCTGTTCTTCATTCAAATCTGTCGCTTTCTAGTATAAATATTCAGCGTTCTTCAGGCATTCATTTCAGAAGCTTGCTTCATATGTTTCCATATTTTGTAACCTAATGATGCAAGGTATGTTAATCTTGGATGCAGTCAAGGATGAACATCGACTTACGTATTTCTATAAAGAAGTGATATGAAATTTTCATGGTAATAAAGAATGTTGGAAAGGAATCAGAATATTTTCAGATCGAGTGTATTTTCACAAGTTTATGATGCTTCGATCGTTACCAAGAAGTAGTGCATAAATTACTAGGCCGACAAATACTGATAAAAACGCAAACACTTCTTAGAAATAACAGAAAGACGTTTCCATGACATAAATCAAGTTTGTGTTGCAAACCTTAAGTATGAAGCTTATAGTAAACACATTTTTAATTATACTTAACATTCGCAAAGGAAGTCTGAACAAATATGCAATTCGAAAACATACTAAAAGCAACAGAATATATTTTCAAGGTGTGCAGTTTTTTATGTTCAATATTAATAATTGTGTATATTTTAAAAGTATCTTATTTCTTCTTCACTACCTACAGTATATTTCAAAGCATAAAGTTAAATAAGCAAAATTCGTGAATTATTCCTTTAAATTTAATAGCTAAACAAATCCATTAATCTGTCAAAGGGTTAAGAAAGAAGTGAAACCAAACACTACGTTCCTCTCCATTACATCAGACTAAACAAGTGTAGTATCGGGGTCTCCATACCCAAAAATAGGAAACCGACAAGGGAGAATAGAGAAGGGAGTGGTTGGCGAAGCGCGCAAAGTCTCGGCTTGCTAAGTTCGATTCCCGTTGAGTCCCTCGATATTTTTCCGTCGTCGGTTCCTACAAATGGGGTCTCAGCCGGGATGGAGGCATCTACGGCCACACGAAGCCAGTTGTGCGATGAAAACATCTCGAGGGTTTGCACGTCTCCCAAAAATGCGTTGTTTCGGCTGTGTGCCACTGTGTGGGGGAGTGTGCCCGAAAGTGTTGAGTTGTGTTGCACTGAGGACATTCGAGGGCGAATGTCAGTTCAGGATGGCCGAGTGTAGTATCGGGACCTCCATGCCCAAATAGGAAACCTTGAAGGGACAATAGAGAGGGAGTGGTTGGCGTAGCGCGCAAAGCCTCGGCTTGGTAAGCCGAGGGTCCCGGGTTCGATTCCCGTTGGGTCCCTCGATATTTTTCCGTCGTCGGTTCCTACAAATGGGGGCTCGTCCGGGATGGAGGTATCTGCGGCTACACGAAGCCAGTTGTGCGATGAAAACATCTCGAGGGTTTGCACGTCTCCCAAAAATGCGTTGTTTCGGCTGTGTGCCACTGTGTGGGGGAGTGTGCCCGAAAGTGTTGAGTTGTGTTGCACTGAGGACATTCGAGGGCGAATGTCAGTTCAGGATGGCCGAGTGTAGTATCGGGACCTCCATGCCCAAATAGGAAACCTTGAAGGGACAATAGAGAGGGAGTGGTTGGCGTAGCGCGCAAAGCCTCGGCTTGCTAAGCCGAAGGTCCCGGGTTCGATTCCCGTTGGGTCCCTCAATATTTTTCCGTCGTCGGTTCCTACAATAGACTTATACTACTGAGGAACCGATCTTCGTTAGAAGAAGGAAAGTCAATCCCACCAGGAATTACGATACCTCGTCACGTTCAACTGTACTTCCACCGTAATTTGTCACTTGAGAATTTCTCAGCCTTGATTACAGTTTCTCTTCCTAAACACATCTATATATTTCAATTAACTTTATAACGCGTGAATATCAAGCACTGTCGCGTTCCTTTGTCCTGAGATAACTAGACAGGGTCAGTGCAGTGCGCATCGAGCATAAAGTCTGGAACTCGGTCAATAACCGATCGATGTTCTCTAGAGTACTCATAGTGAACGTTCTCGAATAGAGACATAAGGCTCCTGGGTGTTGTTCCATTGCTCGCTTAATCTTATCAGCCGGTCGTAACGAAGACCAAAGCTGTAAAATTTAATGCTTTTCGAGATTGGCCGCTTAAGTGATTGCGACCGACGACTGAAGCAAGTACTGCTGTGGAAGATGAGACTGTATTTGTTGTGTAATATTTGTGGGTAGGGGTGCTTGAACCTCAAACACTCGTTACAAACATTTTGTACAAATTTAGAAACTAAGTTCTCTTCTAAAAGTGGTTTTGCGTCATTTTGTAACTGCAGTAGTTGGAGTTATCAGTAATTACTACCTATTTTCACCGAAAGGTGTTAAAAAATTGTAATTATGAATATAATATAGAAGTAACAATGAGAAAATGGTTGATGCATTTTATAAATTATACTTGCAGCAGAAAAAAACTTGCTGTAAGTATTTGGAAACGAACATACTGAGGAAAGTAAGAATCGTTTACTATTAAGTTTTCATCGATATAATAATTAATTCATAAAGATGTTTTTACTAAAACAGATTTGAAACTTGATAGATGGCAAATAACCAAATACCAACGATTTAAAAACCGAAACTACAGATTCCAAGTTATTATAAAAAAAGCACACTCGAAACTACATAATTAAATTCCTATCAAATTTTATTTCATCCAACAATTGATACTATATTACTCCAAAAATCAATGTTTCGCTGCATCCTCACTTTCAGCTAAAAATGTGCCGGTAATTATGAAAGTGTCTTTCATTTACATTACAATGATGTGGAATCATTTTCGTGAAATCATCGGAAATTGAAACGTTAAACCGTTATTGAGTGTATTTTGGAATACGTTCAAAATAAAGTGATTACTTAAACGTTGAAAAATTCCGAGTTTTATATATTAACTACAATTCGTACAATTTTTGGTAAGCTACTGTGCAGAATCTAAGGGTAGTGTTTGTTCAAATTTAAAAAACAATTTTCATTCCTCCGTGAGAACTTCAACATTTCGTATTACACGAGCTTACACGATTTATATGACATTTGTTAGGCCACTTTCGTAGTCACCTGTATAAATAAAAACACTATTACTTACATAATTAGTCAGAGAAAATAGTGTGACAGTCTGCAGCTCGTCAACGTTCCACGAACGAACCGTGAGGAACGGGAAGAGCTGTCGGCAGTTGTTGGCCGATAAATATGAACTTTTTCGCCGGGATAACCCATTTGACCATACCTATACAGTGTGAGACAGGATCACGGTCGATGTGAACGGTGTTTAAGCGACATCGCTCACGGCTGACCATCTCCGATGTGGAAATGAAAAACTTGCCTCTTTGCACACGCCTGCCATTGCGATCTCCTGGTGACACGATTCGATTGCCGTGTTTCTCGGTCGGTTCCTCTAACCGGTTCAGCGAGAGGCGCTTCTTTTTCAACCTTTTACCACGTGTTATCGCGTGTATGTACTCCCTCCCCGTCATCATGTTGATGCGGAGATCGATCGATCTGACGACCGGTTGAAAGAGAAAAATCACAACAATGTTGTCTCGTGGATGTGAGGTTCCGCTGAATAGCAGACGATTGAATCGATAGATGAGAAAAATACTTATCAGAATTTTATCGATGGTCCGATGTACTATAATGAATTACGCTCGGTCGATCGAACGCACGGTGCTCTATATAAAAAGTGGGAAGAATTGTAGTGGAAAAAGATGAAAGATTTTAGATTTTATTCGATGAAAATTGAATGTATTGATTGAAAATACTTGGAGGTTTTATTATTACTGAAATAGTTTTATAGCGATTAATGGATTGATTAAATACCGTTAAATATAAAAGAATTCTGTTTTGTAATTTCTACGAATAGATTAAAATGAAATGACTTGAAATTAGACTTGATAAAAGAAATTAGATTGCGAAGAGATGGGAAATTTGATTACATTAGACATGATTGATTAATTAAGTGCTCACGTGTCCGAATCTAATCATTCTTCAAATGCTGAACACGTTATATTTCCTCTAGCGAGCGTTAGTAGTTTGGAATATCTATCAGTGTTCTATAAATTAAGAAGTGAGAAGTTCGCTCGTGAACCATCGCGTCGAGTAGAACGGCCGTAATGTTTTCGTGCAAGTACCGACAACTAAGGAAGAAATACAGCAATACAGCACTATGAAAAAGGACTCGGGACTCACCCCGATGAGTTAGCGTCGAGCCTGCTGGGCAAGAATTTCATGGTTAGAAAACTGAACAGATTTAAGCCACCAAACCAACAAAAACCGATTGGACTAGAATGAACCAAAATCTAAGAGTAACAATTCCAGAGAAGAAAGCATCAATGGATGCTTACTCTGAATTGTATATTACTGCTTTAATCCTTCCTGTCAACGTAAAAATTATTTATTGTTACTCCTGATAACAGATTATAATTTAACAGTGTATGTCATTAATATAAAAAAAAACCACCTTATTCATTCGACAAACATAATCTGTGTTAGTGAATTAACGTTGAAAATAAATGTTCATTACATAATAATTATACGTTCAGGTATTATTTTTCGCTGGCATTTGGTTCATTTAAACACACTCAAAAAGGAAATTATGATCGATTGTTGAAATCAAAGTTATTTGTGTCTAAATGCGAACATGCTGACCCCTGACAGGATATACAACTTAGCGGATGTTTGTTGCAACAGACTAAACTTCTTTGATAGTTTTTTTCCTTACCTCTTTCTGATCTGATTTATGCGAAGTTGTAGCAACATATTCAACGCTCGTAGAATAAAATTGCTATAATGCACTCCGCTACCTTACACCATGATAAACTATAGCAATTTTTTATCCTTTCGTGGAAACATGAATAGAAACATGACAGATCTACATATTCCTTACAAATTGCACAAACGTATTTCCATACTTTCTAATAAGTATTTGGACACCCTGTAAAACGGAATAACCTTTTTTAAAATTGGGCCAAACGACTTGAGTTTTTTTGAGAAGTTAGAAGTATTAGTTTACTAGATGACGTGTGCAAACAATTTTGAAAAGATTGCAGTTTGTGGGAATCGCGAAGAAAATTGTAAAGGTCACTGTTTACAACTTTTTTATCTAGGCTTGTGATGAAAATTTCATCGAAATCGGTTAACGTTGTTACGAGCTACAAACGGTTAAAGATTGTGAAAATCGCGCTATTTCACGCCTGTAACTAATAAATCCGCAGATTCTTACATCTTTCGATGCCTGTCGCTGGTTTCTCCATCCACCGATTTCGATGAAATTTTCAGCGCGTATACAGAATGTCCCGTAAAGAGTGTAATACCCGGAAATGGGGGGTTGCTGGGGTGACTCTGAACAAGTTTTTCCTTTACCAAAATGTTGTTTGAAGCTTCGTTTTTGAATTATTAAGGAAAAACACTGGCCAATCAGAGCGCGCGTAGGGCCGCGGGCTCTACGCGCGCTCTGATTGGCCAGTGTTTTTCGTTAATAATTCAAAAACGAAGCTTCAACCAACATTTTGGTAAAGGAAAAAGTTGTTCAGAGTCACCCCAGCAACCCCCCATTTCCGGGTGTTACACTCTTTACGGGACACCCTGTATAATTCACATAGATCTACAAAACGTATGTTTTAAATTTCCATCACAAGCCTAGATAAAAAAGTTGTAAACAGTGACCTTTTTGACCAAAAATTTTTTGTACACGTCATCTAGTAAACTAATCTTTCTAACTTCTCAAAAAAAAACTCAAGTCGTTTGGCCCAATTTTAAAAAAGTTGTTCCGTTTTATAGGGTGTCCAAATACTCATGGACGGTAGTGTATGTATATTCCAAGAGTAAGAATACCAACATTTTCTATATTTATTCTCATAAATTCATCCAGTTAATAAAAAATATCAAGTCATCTAAAACTAACGCGATCTGTAAATCAACGTTTCACAAAAAAATAAAACATCCATAAAACCTCTTCCATCTATTAAACACTACTCCTTTAAAAAAGTTTCAAGACAGATGAAATAAGATAGGAATTATTTATTTCGTCGCCTTCAGAATAATCCTCGGTGTTTACAATACACATATGCCAACGGTTTTCCCAATCTTTATTGCATTGCTGGAACTTGGTTTTCAGGGATGGCTTTTAGCTGAATCTAGTGAATTCTGTTTTATCGCCTCAATTGACTGAAAACGACGTTCTTGTAACTCAATCTTGGGAACAGAAAAAAATGGCACAGTGCTTGATCAGGCAAGTGTGGTACTTGCAGGTTGATCTTACAATTGGTCGAATTTGTGGTGTAAAGTCTATGAGTTACTTTTTGTTTTTGTAAATCGAATCACGCAAACGCCTTATGACACCCAAGTAGTATTGTTTATGGACTGTCTGACCAGTCAGTAGAAATTGTATATCACGCCAGAGTAATTGAAGGAACGATTTATTCTGGAACGTTTTGAACCGAATAGCACAACTAAATTTGAGCTAGAGCTTTTAATTCCGTTTAATTTCCATTTAGCACGATTCTTTTTTCGTTCACAAACTCACGCAACCCACAGCAATAATTTCACGCAATATATCAAAAGGGTCCGCAAATTTTTCTCGACAACTTCCTCCGTTGTGTCGATTTCAGTCAGACCAATTAATTCGTTTCGCTTTCGCCGTATCATTGTCGATAGATAAAGATCGACAGAGTCGCGTTACGCCTAGAACAGCAACACCTGTTCGACGTGAATCGTTTCAAAGTCTGCCCGTGCCATTCACCAGCGTCCGTGGCCTATCAAATGGTACCATTTCGAAACGGCACAGGGCAAAAAAGCCGCGTGGTTACTAAGCAAATCACGCCGCGCCACAACTCAAACCATCAGCCTTCGTTTAATCAATCAATTACGGGCGCGCAAGCAATTCTACGTGCGCGAATCTGTTGTAATCGCTCTATTCCAGGGTGAATTTGTCGAGGAAACCGCGGCGCGGAGTGACACATCGGGCTGACAGTACAAGGAATTATAACAATTGAACGCATCAGGCCCGGTCCGTTTCATCTAATAAAGTTCGTTTCACGCTCGAGACGACTCGTGGTTAATCGTCATAAATGAAGATTTTCTGGCACCGCTGGCTTCGAACCCGTTCGCTTGTTTGACCAGCTCGCGTCTGCTTCCTACTATACGTCCAGCAATGAATCATTACTGAGTAGTTTAGTTAACATCACTTTGTTCTGGTAACGAACAACAATTACTTTGTTTGGGTTTGTTTGGGTTTATTTGGCTGGACGATCGAATGGATTTAGACGAAATGAAATATTTGAGACGATTATTGTCCGATGAATTGAATAATAGAGGGTAATATTGATAATTTTATAATTGATTGTGGGATTGATTACGAAGGAAATTCAACGTTCAGAATGGTTGTTATTTCATAAGAGGAGAATTGTGGACGATTGTACTCTTCTTAGAAAACTTTGAGCTCTAACAATTTTCTCAACTTCGCAATATAAATTAAGTTAACATTTGAGGATCCTATTGAGGTTACAAGACTCAATTCGAAGGAAATTAATTGCCTAGAATAATTATTATTGGATAAGTGAGGAATTGTAAAAGACTGTGATTTTCTTTTGAAAACTTCCAATTCGTAAAATTGATCTTTCACTATTCTATAAAATGTTACTACTTATTCCTAAATTTTCTTCATCTCCGTAAGTCTTCTTTCTTGAACGCTCAAAGTTTCTGCCTGTGCTCGTTTAATCGAAGAAAAATCAGCGAGCAGAATTGCGAAATTTACGCCTGTCCGTTATACTACCAATACTCTACACGAAAATTTGTTTGGCTTTGCGTTTCTCAATCGACAGTTGAAAACCTGACAGCCGCGCACCTGGTAAGCCTGTTCAATTCGTTTCACCAACCAAAAAGCAAATACAAGATGATCGATGATCGGGTCAGTAACCGAAACTGTAAACACTGGCGATCAGCTGATAAGACATCAGCTTTTGAAGTCGAAAGTGCTTCCATAAGGGTACTGTTATGATGGGTTTAAGTCAATGGCCGCATGCTCTAACGACGCATAGAATATCTACATGTAAGTACTTACGTATGAGTGTGCAAGCAGGCACTGTCATTTTTTACGGGTAAACAAAATTTCAAATTTCATTATCTTTCAATCAAACGAACCGAAAATTCTACGAACACAACATTAGTTTCCACGCAAATCTGACACGCAACAATGATCAGCTCACGATCAGAATCGGTGGCAGTTGACATATCGGAGTTATTTGCTCGCATGTCGGTCGGTACGTACAAAAGAGAAAAACGAGACGCGGAATAAGTGGCATGTAATTAAAAAGCAACAAAGAAGACGCGGGGTTGACCGATGTAATCGAAAAGCAACCACGCATCCTCCACGTTTTATCATCCGTCCTACGGATTCGTTCCAAGGAAGATTGGGTGATGCCCGTTGGGATGCGAGACGCGCCACTAATTAAGAGTCGACTGTGTCTCGCATTGTTTATGCACGGTTATATCTTCGTTTTGCTCGCGTCTTCTCCCCGATACTTTTCTTCTGGCGGGCCTCTCCCTTTCCTTTTCGAACGCCTCATCAAGGTGCAATCGGTTTCGAGTTTGTAAAAATCATTGTTCGACGATTATTAAAAGACATTTAGTGACGACGTTACCCCTTAAGAATCGGTTTTTTTTTTGGGTAAAGTTATAATTTCAGGATATCCCTACTTCGTTTTTGTCATTTTTAGTTGCATCTAAATTATTACAATGAAGAGAAAGAAAAAAAAAGTGGAAGAGAATGGTACTAGGTAGTTTCAAAGTAAAAGAATCTTAATGTTTATTATTATACAACTGAAAATTTAATTGTGTGTGGTACACTTTAAAACATGAAATAACGCAAAGTGGTACGTTGCAATTTTTACAAAGATAACGCGTTTGTTTCCTCTTTCTTTTGCCATTTTAATGCTTGTTGGTGCTACAAAAAAATACAAGCTCTATAAACAACAATAAGACGACTCCATAAATGATACCAAGTGATCTAAGAAGATATTTTGGTAGACACCTAATTTGATTTTTTGATATCAAATATTAATTTGTGCCGGCTTGGAGAGTTTCAGGTTTGATTTTGCAATTAGAAAAGAGTAAGCAGGATTTAACATCTGTTAGTTATAGTTTTCTTTGTTACTGATAACCAATATCGATGGCTTCTTTAAATTACCGATAACCGATAACAAACCGACGTACGATAAATAGGGCCGTAAACTGGTAAACAGCCAAAAAATTTGTTCACCATCGATAATGGATATCGGTAAGGAAAGAAATCTATATTATTTATATTGGACATTCGAAATCAAAAGTCGACAGAAATAATTGTTATACTATAACTTTTTTGTGTCATAGTTGCAATAGTTACGGTCCCTGTTTTCTTTCTTTTGTTGTAGGTTTCGCAACTCTACAAAGACAAATCCATCGGTAATTGCATAAACATTTCGGTGGTAAATATCGTGTCAACCAATAAAACATTTGGGACTAGGTATAACGAAACCGACGGAATCGCGGCGAGCGACATGTTGAGGGAATTCCGTAAATGGCAGAATGAACATAATCCAAATGAAACGTCGCCCCTACATCACGACGCTGCACTACTTTTAACCAGGTACGTAAAATGTTGTTTGTAATTTCATTTTGAAATTAAATGCTCGAGACTTGTGCGTAGAAAACCGTGTTGAGTCCACTTTTTTAAAAGGTTCTTCTAATCGTTTCATTAGCTAACTTCGTCAAGAATTCAGGAGGACGGACTGATATTCTGGTGTGTATCTTAAAGTTACTGCCTGTGTCATTTTATGTTCACCATTGGACCACCAATCGTGGTTTTTACATGAAAGTATTACGATAAATTGTCACTTTTTTTTTTGCATGATATATGTACCTTAGCTGTTATCCTTACGTTACTTTACCTCGTGCAGAGTTGCATAGTCGTCGAGATCTCTTTCAAATTTCTAGAATTTAATGGTATTCGTTAATTTTTATCTCGCGAATAAACGTCGACGTGCTATTATTCGTAAATGTGGCAATGAAAGTGGTCTAAGTAAAAAAATTTATCACTTATTCTGTGTTGCATCGATGGAAATATCTCGAAACGAATAATATGTGACTTAGGCCACTTTGACTAATGGAAATACCGCGTGTCGATAATTGTCGGGAAGAAAACACTGGCACGTTACGTGAAATGATCAGTTACGGCCTTAAATAATAAAAGAATTGCAAAGCACGTGTTAATGTTAAAAGTAAAAAGGTCGACGTTTGTCCAGAATTCGTGAGAAATGAAAACGTATAACTTAGTATTTTCATGAATTGTTAAAAATGATGATATGAAACGAAACACTTTCAGGGAAAATCTGTGCGACCATTCCAAAGAAATACATTGCGACACGTTAGGCCTGGCCGAGTTGGGACGAATGTGTTTCCCAGGATCCTCCTGCGCCATAGTGCGCGACAGTGGACTAGCTGCTGCATTCACAATGGCTCATGAAATCGGCCACGTGTGAGTAAAATTCTAGCAAATTTCAAAGACATTCGATTTTTTACATGCTCAAGCAAGCATATTACGTTAAATTACAAATACTGTCGAAACTTCAACGAGATAAGATTTCAATTCAATTGATAAGGATTCATTAACCCTTCACCTTCTACTTCTCTACAAGTCTTGTACTAAAAATTTTAACAATGAATCATTACGCCTTACAACCTATTGTACAATCTCCTTAATACTGATCGATTTATGTCATTGTGCAACGAAGATGCTAGTAAAAAATATAAATATTCTTTTCCCAATTGTAACTAAAATGTTTCTACGAATGCAAAAAAGAAAAAATATAAAGCCAATTTCCCGTTTGTATTTCAGACTGGATATGCCACACGACAACGACACAAAGTGCAAAAAATTCAGGAAACAGTCGGACATCCACAACATCATGTCCATGATGCTTGACGACCACACCTTTCCCTGGACATGGTCAAAATGTTCTCAACACTACGTCACCAAGTTCCTCGAGTGAGTCAGTCATTACACTGACGGGCGATTAACAGCTATCATTCCGAAAATCATCACGCTAATAGGTTCACCCCTGAATAAGCTTCCAGAACGCATCTTTTTATTGCCTCGATTTGCTGTTCCTTAATCAAGCTATCGAGGATAGATACTACAGAAACATAACTTCTTCGTCGGTGAAATTGTTTGCCTTATTTCTTCAAATCAATCTCGCGTCCATCGATAGAAAGGAGATGTTTTCTACTTCAACGCGCTGCTATTTTAAATATTTTCATCTCGGGTCTACGATTTTATTTGTTCTGTTGGGAATACATAATTCTGCTTCTGCAACGACGAATAACGAGTTTTCATCGCATTTTCATTATCCTCGTGTGATGACATTATCTTTAATCTAGAGAATTCAGTTATTTCGTGGAATTATCACACGAGTACATGACACATTGGTATACACTACCGGCCAAAAGTTTGGAATCACTGTACATTGCAAGTTACACAAAAATTCACAGAAAATAGTCAGCAGCTTTAAGAATTTTTTAACGAATTTTGTATCATTCAAATCAATCGATATGAGATAAATTCCTATTTATCTCCACAATGTCAATATCAAGTCTATGAAAAATTAGTAGCAGATTCAGTACTGATGAAAATTGGGAGGTGATTCCAAACTTTTGGCCGGAGTGTATATTACGACACAGTGGAAGTGCCAAAGTGCAGACGTTTTCGAATTGGTGTAGAACTTGAAGAAATGAAATAAACGCACAGAGTGGTTTAACTGATGCTTTCGGTTTTTCTTCTCATCCCGATTGATAGCAGAAGCAGGAAATTAATAATTATAAAGAAATTAGCCAGTAATAATGTAACAGTGCAACAATATAATATAATGCAATAGTACAAGAATAAAAGTATAAATACATGATATGTAACTTCCTAATCATATGTCGCTATAGAGGGTTAAGCTCGTTCTGGATGAAGTTTGTTTCACGAAGAGGTCCAGTAATGTGACACACGTTCGAAATTTTGTTTCATGATAAGGAAATACGGCTAGTTCTCATAGTGTTAACACATTCACTGTCCAAACTTCTAGCGCAGTCGTCACTCTTATATAGTTTAAACATTTGCCTCTTCATTCGTGTATGCAATCATCGTTCCTTCACCATCGCTGCTTTCTTCAGTTGTAGGATAACCGTCAGATTTTTTTTTAAAAGATGTGCTGCTTTGTATTTCACTGTTCCATTAATCTTTGCTTCCAATTAAAACAAAATGTGAATAATATGAAAACATGACTCGCCGATCCATAAGCGATCATTTTTAGGAATTTTAGAGAAAAACGACTTTGAAATTTTTGAACCATATCTTGAATCCTACTTCTCAAAAAAGTGATAACGAAGATTAAAATGTTACTAAAACGACAGTAGATAACGAAATAATTTCTTCTGAGGTACTGTAGTAGTATAGTCAATGGAATGATATTTATCCACCCGAAAGAGAAATTTTTCTACTTGTTTTATTTTTGATTGTATTATACTTGTACATTCCACGAACATGGCAGTAAGGAAGATTGTACATCACATGTGTTATAAGAGACCTAAAGACATTCAAAAATCCTTGGTCCTCGACGAAATAGGCATCAGTCAACGAATTCGATTCGATCGAGCTGAAAGCCGGTAGCGCAAGTTTTTCTGCAAGAAGCCGAGGAAGATGACTCCTCGCTTAGGAATCCGGTTCCGCTGGATTTTTGAATGACCTGGGCGCACCGCGGGTCCCATTCGTTTCCGACAAAAATTCGGATGACGCCCCACGATCACAAACGCTCAAACCTGTCGAAATTTGTTTCAGAGGCGGTAACGGTGACTGTCTGCTCGACGAGCCGTCGAAAATCATGGAAAGGCCGGACAACACCAGGCTTCCCGGCGAGGATTACTCAGAGAACAGTCAGTGCGAACTGGTATACGGCCACGGGTCCAGAATCTGCTACCCTGGCAGCATGAACAGGGATGATGGTAAGTCGCACATTTTCACACGTACCAGGTGATCCCGTGAGTAATATTCTCAGATACAGGGAAGAGTTGTCTAAATAAAGAGTACCATTTAATATACTTTACGTTCTATTTCCTATTTTACACTAATTGGTCTACAATGATGTTTAAGACACACACACAAAGAACAAATGAAAAAATATTCAACATATAACATTTATAAAATAACATATTTACATTAATAATAATTTATATCTCGTGTTAAATCATATTTTATCAATAACAATGAAGGAAGAGTATATTGAACATAAGTAAAGTACCAATTGATTATTAAACAACATATCTATGTACATAAATGTCGATTTAACTTTTA
Source organism: Habropoda laboriosa (assembly GCF_001263275.1). Taxonomy (NCBI): domain Eukaryota; kingdom Metazoa; phylum Arthropoda; class Insecta; order Hymenoptera; family Apidae; genus Habropoda; species Habropoda laboriosa. The sequence goes on along the minus strand of NW_017100263.1, from coordinate 2,205,070 downwards.
TAATAAATGTAATATGTGCATAAAATGAGTGTAGAATATTCTACAATAATTGTTACTTTTAGAAAAATGCAAAGATAGAGAATAAAACTGCTAATTATCGTCTCAATTCTTGGATTTTGCACACTAGTGCCGTCTAAGCCAATATGACCCTTAGACTATTCTAACCACTGCCCTATGAGGCAACTTACTAAGCGGCTCTCATTGTCAGTAATGAGATTCATGAATCTCCCTAATGATTCAAACTCCTGTCAAATATTCATGTGAACAAAACGCAGCGAACATACTATTTAAGAATTGAGATAAACTAAGCGGTTGGTTGGTTATCGGCCAGGCAGTGTGCAGAATATTGTACTGCACCACACCGGAGGGGGACCCTGTCAGAGGGAAGAGGGGATCATGCCGTACCCAATATATGCCGTGGGCTGATGGGACCGAGTGCGACGTGGACAAATGGTGTTATCGAGGCGAGTGCGTCCCCCGCGAAATCCTCAAGCCCGTGGACGGCCAATGGGGCGCATGGGGACGTTTCAGTGAATGCTCGAGGACTTGCGGTGGCGGTGTCAAAAAGAAGGTCCGTCTGTGTAACAATCCTCCTCCGGAAAATGGCGGCAAATGCTGCATCGGGGACAGTGTTAAGTATCGTAGCTGTGGTACCAGGGAGTGTCCAGGAAATCCAGATTTTAGGTATTTATTATAAGATTTAGGAATTATTATAGAAATGATTCTCGAAACTTGCTGTATTAAGTCGTATTATTCGGTATCTCTATGTATCATATCTAGTGCACCGTTTGTCACAGAATCGAAAAAAGTCTCTTTGATTACAAGTTTCATAGAAGACCATTATTTCAAAATTCTGCTTAATTCTGTCTAATTATACTGAATAACAATGATAGTATATCAATACTTCCTCACTTTACGAATGTAATACCACGATTTTCACATTTAAATTTATTTAAACGTTAGTTTTAATTTCAATTCAATTGAATAATATGTTAATCCGAATCTCAAATTTACAGGGAAGAGCAATGCTCGGCGTTCGACAACAACACCCTAGGCATCGAAAATCTGATGGAAAACGTAACATGGCACGCGAAGTATCGTGAAAGTGAGTATAATCCAACTAAAATCTCAACTTGTCCTCGACTTCGTCGATTTACGCCATTTCTTTTTGCTTCAGTCTTGCCTCAAGAACGTTGCAAATTAGTCTGTCAAGTGAACAGCACTTACTATCACATGCTGAAGGACAAGGTGAAAGACGGAACACCGTGCGGACGAGACACCTCTCACATGTGCGTGAACGGCCGCTGTACACCAGCGGGATGTGATCACGTTTTAAACTCAAACGCGAAAATCGATATCTGTGGCGTCTGCAAAGGCGACAATTCCACCTGCCAATGGATAAGGGGCTCTTACAACTCCAGCAATCAAGGCTACACCAGAGTGACAAAGATCCCAGCGGGTAGCAGAAACATCGATATCAGGCAATACAGTTGGATGGGAATCCATAACGACAATAATTACCTTGGTACGAGCACTTGCTCACTGCGCTTTTAACCCTTCCTTCATTTCCCTCCTCTGAAACTTCATTTTTAGTTCCCGTGGTAGAAGAAGTTAGTCAGACATTTGGCCAAATATTTTGGTGCAAAAATTCTTTGAAATTTTTCTTACGGCGTTATTCAATAGAATGTATGCTACTATGGTTTAAACGATAGCTTACTTAGTCGTTGAGAATGGAGAAATAAGTAATGGATGCTGATATCAAATAAAGTGTACCTCTGTGTTTATACTGATCACAATAACATTCAGATAACAAAGTTTTGTCAAAATTATAATCTAACACCAATACTGAATACCGAATCTAGAACGGCAATACTTAAATTCCATTGACCATTCCTTATGCCTAAAATTTTCAAACAATTCAAATCTTTCACGTTTATTTCATTTAGCCTTACGACTTGGAGAAAACGGAGAGCACATAGTGAACGGTAAACATATGGTAATGCATCAGAGGGTGATCGAAACCAATGGCACCATTATTGAATACAGTGGATCTGAAACAGCCGTGGAGCGTCTGAATATCTCTAAAGTGACCGAGATTGACTTAACATTAGAAGTAAGACTACAATGACATTCTTGCAAATCAAACGTGTCATTAACACGTTCACTGTCTACTAACAGCTGTTACGCATTGTCGGCCAGTCACCGGCGACCAGGTCGTCGGCAACCACTGGGTTCAAAAAAATATATGAGCTCGTATGCAGTTGGTCGCGACAACCACGAAACGCGGCGACAGATGAAGTGCATTGAATTAAATGCAATTTTCTTGTAGACCAGACGTAATAATGATCTTCGATGCAGAAAAATTTATGCAACGACACCGACAACTTTCCAGTTACTGCGTTTGGTTGCTGAGTTTGATTACCGTACTTCATTCTCTGGTTTTTCATCTTTCATCGACCAAGTCGCCAGCGATTACGCACGAAAATGTGTATCTCCCCTGAAAAGGCGAGATAATTTGTCCTATTTTTGAATGATTAAATTAAATTAACTTTGTACTCGTACGTCTTAGACAGTGGACGTGTTAAGATTTACGAAAAAAGAAAAAAGTCATCTGGTTAACCAGTGAGATCCTTCAGGTATTATCATCACCCAATCGGTACCCACCTCAAATCACCTACGAGTACACGGTGCCGAAAGAGATTCTGAGCAGATATTCCTGGATCTTAAGCAACTGGACAGAGTGCAGTCCAATGTGTCAGGGTATGAAATATCGCAAAGCTGAATGCAGGAATATCGGCTACGAGAAGGATGTTGTTTCCAATGATTATTGTCGCGAGTCAGAGAAACCGCGGGAAGCAAGGCAAATGTGCGGCAAACACTGTATTCTAGAGTGAGTATGCCCCAATTAAAATATCATTTGAAAGTTAATCGGTGATGACTAATATCTATCAATATAGACGTCTACAAAGTGTTTGAAAACTGGTGCTAAAACATGCTCGTTTGGCAAAATGTTTTCTTTGTTACAACTATTCAAAAAGGTCGCCTGAAAAAAAGCTGAGATCTGAAAATCATATATTGGTCATTACAACTTTCGCCTGGTAAATTTGTAGCTTTGCGTCGATTTCTTAACAAGATTCGATCACAATTTCGTTATTACTGATTTTCCGTGAATATGAAAGAAGCAAGATTTGAGGAAACGAAAAAAAAATGAAAATTTCACGACACTATTCTAGATGGGAAGTCACAGTTTCGGAGTGTTCTAATCACTGTGGACCAGGAATTCGTAAGGTGAGCTCCAGGTGTGTACAGAAGTTTCTCAACTCAAACGAACCACCCCGTCCAACTGGAACACCAACGTGCGCCCATCTTGTACAACCAAGCGACGAGGAACCTTGCATGGGACCCTGCAAAAATGTCCACTGGAGTTATGGGAAATGGAGTGCTTGTAATGTCACATGTGGGGGTGGTGTTCAACACAGGACAGCTAAATGCGTAGACTGGAACGGAAGAGAAGTTCCTGAGGGGAATTGTGCAGGGCAAGAAAAGCATTTAACGGTAGTATGTGGACAACAATCGTGTCCAAAGTGGGAGCTGGACAAGTGGAGTTCTGTAATTATTTGTACAACTTATTCTAACACTATCAGTAAAATTAATTGATTTTCTGGTTTATTATGCTTCTCTTCTTCTTCGTAATAGTGTTCGGTAACATGTGGTATGGGCACACGAAGTCGGAAATTCTTGTGTCACATAGACAACCGTCTAGTGCAAAGCAGTTATTGCGGTAAATTACCTCAACCAATTGTCCAAAACTGTAACGCTGCGAGGCCTTGTGAGCAATGGCACACTGGTGATTGGAGTTCAGTATGTAGCAAAATTATAGCTTCGTTTATAAGTAAAGTAATTTATATGTAGAATAATTTCAAGGAGTAGGAGGATTACACAATTAGTAGTTTCATCTTTGGAATTTATCGCGAATAATTGTAATTTATCGTGTATAATTGGTAATCGTTCGAGCGAAACACTTAAATTATTTTTTGTTTGCAGTGTTCAGTCACTTGTGGCGAAGGTACAAAAGTAAGGAAAGTAATTTGCAAAAGTGTTGACGGAATGAAAAACAATAAATGTTCGTCCTCCAGCAAACCAGAAAACATTACAGCCTGTATAGTGAAACCTTGTCCAACAATAGTACGTCTAATCTTCCTTTCGCTACCTCTACCGCTATCTATTTTTAATTGTTTAAGTTTATGAGAATCACATATTTTACAGAGAAACATACCATCGATCAAATATTTTAATACCTCTAATCTACCATATGAGATCTTTTCTCAACAAGCCAACGAAGTTCTTGACATAACTTTTCATCCAGGATATAAATGGCACAGTGAAATACGGAGAGAGGTAGATATTTATTGTCCATCTCCTTTGATTATTAAGAATTTAAAAGGATAATACTCGTTAGAAAACGGTAAAATCACGTGTTATCCTTGTTTCAGTGTTCTAGACCATGCATTCGAAGCTTCATGCATGTAAATGTAAAATGTATTTCCATTGAAAAAGGGACTATCGTTCCTGAAAGCTATTGTGATACGAAGGAAAAGCCACCCACTGCGATACGTTGCAGTCGTGATCTTTGTCCAATGTGGAAGACCGATAATTGGAGTGAGGTCAGATAATAATAACTTAGGAAAGAATATTAATATTGTATTGTTCCATTTATTACATTTGATAATATCAAAAATTACATTCTTCGAAAAGTTATGTATATAAGCAAATATTATCTTAGAACAATTGAAGACTGGACACGAGAAAGGCTGTAAGTGGCAATAATAAAAATTTCAAGAAACCAATTGTTTAGTTACCAAAATGTTATTTATTAAAAAAATATATCAAAACTTATTTTTTACATGTAACATATCTGTTACTTTATTTAACCTTGCAATATTTATATTTTAATATTTTAAAGTCTTACTAATTAACAACGAAAGAAAAGTTTCACGGCACTTTTTTATGTCCAGTCTTCAATTAAGTATTTAAGAAAACTGTGTTTATAGGGTGCTATAATTAATATAAATTGCATATGTCTGTTTAACTTATTGGTTTACTAATTTAGTGTGACGCAGAATGTGATTCGGGACTCCAACGCCGAAATGTTTATTGTCAAAGTCCACGCGGTGAAATTCTATCCGACGAGGAATGCCACGACAGAGAGAAACCGAAAATAGTAAAGATATGCCGGAAAAGCCCCTGCATGAATAGTCCCACGGATCGAAAGAATCGATTAGAAACAAATATTCTCCGTAAATGGAAATTCTCTCAGTGGAGCCCAGTAAGTAATATTCCCTTTGACATTATTCTTTTTTGTATGTCGCTCCCTTCTTGTATTTAAGTTAAGTGATATTTACAATGTTGACTAAAAGTGTTTGCGAAATAAGAACGCCATCCATGATCTATTTTGCTTACAATCGTCACTATGTGCAAAATAATCGATAAAAGTAATTTTAGTTCTATATGACTACTACGGATATCAATTTGTGTGTCCGTTTTTATGCAAATCATAGTGAATTATAGGGAGATATTCAAGAAGGTAATAGAATTAATTGAATTTTTTATCGATGTTGTGAATTTTTAATTTCGTCGTTGTTTGAAGCTGTTTTCCTACATTTTGCACTGCACAGCATGTAAATTGCTAATAGAATGTGTAACAATGAAAACGAAAAAACTTCAAGAGGACAATAAAAACGAACAATAATTAAACTTTGAATTTATAACTTAAGCTCTAACTTTTGACATACCCTTAGAATTTGATTTTTACATACACAAGTAATCTATATGTTGTCCAAAAACAGACATTTAATTCAACAGAAACGGGAACAAGATAGCCGTGATACCTGTCCTGCAGAAACATGTTAATATTCGATTCGACGAATTAAACAGAAAAACTCGCAATCGTTATTTTGCACAATTCTTTGGTTACTTTGCTACATGTGTACAACCATCCAACTTGTTTCTTCATTGAACTAGTCTTGCCACGAATGAATTTACTAAAAGGGAAAAAAAAAGAAAAAATTCGAATAAACGAAGCATAAGGGAAAATGTAAACGTCGAGATTCATGAGGGGAGTTGATGAGTTGCCATCGATCGTAGTTTGGATCGAACGAAACTGTTTTGCAGTGCTCGAAGTCTTGCGGTAGCGGACTACAGTGGCGAAGGGTGGAGTGCACGATGAGGAGAGGAAACCACGGGCCGGAAGTGACTGTTAAGGATGAGCAGTGTTCAAGGCTTGGCCTACGCAGGCCGAGATCGCAGAGACCATGCAGACGCGTTGCCTGCGACTATATTTGGCAGGAGGAACCTTGGTCTGAGGTACCTTCATACCTCATCGCTGCTATGATCTACGATCTATCGATCACGTCTTTCATTATTGCTTGCCTCTTCTTCATTTCGATTGTTGAATCCAGTTTTCCTCGGATTGTTTTTGTTGGACCCTTTCGATCGAGCTTATCGGTGAACTTGAGGAACGAAAGAATTATGAATTGGAAAATAGAATTCGACGAATTACAAAAATAAGAGAAGAAAAACAACAATAAAGAGATGTACTTGAAAAAAAGAAAAATCTGCTATAACAAAATAAGCGTACTGAAGAGGAAAGTTAACAAATTGAAACTGAAAGTATATCCTTTATCATCTAGTTTACAATTTAAGTTCAATTTTTAACGATAATTTGAGTAAAAAATAACAAAATATTCATAATTCTATATTTCACCACTGAAATCTACCGACATCAAAATTGGTATTGCACAGTTTTCTTTTGTGTACAATTTATCCATAAGCTCGATCTTGTGTGCTCGACTTGGATTGTTTGGAAGGAAAGAAGTTCACCGAGAAGTTGTGTTCCATTTCATGGTTTAAAGGGCAATGCACGAAAACGATCGAAGTTAGTTGAAAAACTCAATCCTCACGATCTTCGATAATAATATTTAACTAATCTTCCTAATCTTCTTTTCAATAAAGAATCATAAGCGACTTGGCTATTATTTTAAGGTAAATTTAGAGTTTACACAGAATCATACACAGTAGAATTCCAATAAACCGGCGCTCTCGGGACTTCGGCAATGCCGAATTACCAAATATACCAGATTATTTGACTATATCTGTGTATAAACGTTAATCAGTTTTAAAAGCAACCTTATCTGATTGCTGGTATTGACGAATGACGTTCGTAGGGTACGGTCGTGGTCAGGGCTGCCCGTGCCGGACTATCGGATGTACCGACACCGGATTATTGAAATTCTAGTGTCATGTGCGCGCGCGCGTGCTGTGTCTCTTTTGTTCACTGACATTATTCAACGCTAACTTTGATCGAAACAGATCTTGATATGTTTACAGTATCACAAAGACATTAATTCAGTAGATTCTTACTTTAACACATGCCTAATAATCACTGTCTTCTTCAAACGCTCCATTTTGTTGCGAGAATCTTCTGTTTTCATTTGATTTTATCCATTTTACAATGTTAGATGAAAAGCAATTCCGATTAAAAACTAGCACCATGCAGAAGTTTTCGTTTCTTTCATCAGATTCCCGACGAAAGAACAGTTTACCCTAATAATTTATCCTAATTAACACTAATAACTTCGTGTTCATTCACACTTGCACATTTGATCGTTCGAATGGGCATGCGACTTGTAGGGTTCTCTTCTCGCATGTGGAAATCATCAATATGCATGACACGAGAAATTGGTGTCATTGTTTTTTATATTAATACACCTTTCTAAAGCACCCGTGGAACCTCATCATTCTATATAACAATGTTTATCGATTGTACTTATCTCTTAATTGAACGCACGTTCATTTATCTCCGAGCGAGTCAGGATAGTAGACAGATTGCGAAATGATCATTCCATTGAAATGTTTTGCTGTTTAATTCATTGCTGTGAAAAAATAATACCACCTATCTTACAACATATGTAATTACTTGGCTAATTCATCAAACGACTCTAGTGGTTTACTGAGACTTGAATTATTTCAAAATGATTTCGTTAGTGTGCGCACGTTTGTACATTTCACGATTGTTTATGTTCTGTTGTTAATAAAAATTAATAACACCTCGTCTCCGTTGACGACAAATATGTACTACGATAAGTATAATTTGTTGTTTTAAATATTCTACAGGGTGTCCCACTTCTAATGAACATCTATATTACTTCCGGTGCTATTGAAAAAGTTTTAGGACGTGTATCTGATAAGGATAAAAATAGTCCCTCTAACGGGATGACTGTTATCTTGAAGATTAATCTTGAAGATTATTCAATATCACTCGGCTGTTCAACGACCTATAACATTATGACCTTGAGATGACTTTGAGCAGAAAAATCAGAAATGTGCAATCTTAAATTGGAAAAATGCAAAAATAATGAAACATACGAAGAACGAATATTGGTGCCAATTAACTTTAGTCAAGAATCGGGAAGTTACTCAATGTTGATATTTTACTGTTCACGATCACTCTAAGGTGATAATATCAGAGACCGTTGAACTCGTCTTGATGTAGACCACAACGTCGCATTATGAAAAACAGATGTTAATAGGCGAAAGATGACCTTGGAGGGACTTCCTTCTTATCATCGCCAGTTATCAACTCCTCTTAGTAATTTTTTCTTACTTACAATAACAATGGAAATCATTTAAGTATTCGTTATAAGTGGGATCATTCTTGCAGAACCATAATTCAATTATATGTATATAATACATTTTTTAAGCATACACTTTACACATATACGAATAGCGTATGGGCATGAAAATCTGTCATATATTATCACACTTTCTGCACACCAAAAGGAATGTTCATCAATAATCTGACTGTGCGTATGATAGATCTTAAAGATCATATATATGAAACAAATGTAAGGTTCAACTACTGCAATCCGTTTAATAAATATTGTAATAAAAGAAATTAAAAGAAAAAACAAGTAAACAAAGTAAAATGAAAACGAAAAATATACCAATATTTCTATTACTTTTTATGCTAACAGCAGTTGGTATGTTTCAAGTGTTCAGCAGAATGTGGCGAGGGAATTCAAAGTCGAATAGTGAGCTGTCATCAAACTAATGCTCGCGGTTTCACCGATCTTACGCCCACTAATAATTGCCCAATGGATCAAAAGCCGGCTACCAGTCGGCCTTGCAAAGTCCGAGAGTGCAATGACCAATATTACTGGAGGGCTGGTCCATGGAAGCAGGTAAGTTTAATTTTTAATCAAATAAAGTAAACGAAGTAATCTTTTAAATTTTCTTGCGAATAGTTCTACTGGAAACGTGAAAAGAAGATTGCAGATGTGTAATATTGAGCTTGGGAACTAAATAACATAATTTTCAAAGTCTGCAAATTCTGACTTTTTATATATTGTCATTTACTGAATGAATCTTTTCCTTTTAACGCTAAAGCATTCGAACACTGTGAAATCTTTTTTCCGCATAAATATTCCACATAAATATTTCCGCATAAATACTTGCACATCTGAACAATGTTCAATTCTCCTTCGAAATGCTTTCCTAAATATGTATATTCAGGATAAAATAAAAGTATTTGCACTAGTAGCCAAAGATTTACGAACATTTGTCAAAACGAAATAAATTATCGTTATATCTACAAAATCAACTCTCAATTAATCAGACTGTTAAGGCCATGTGTTCAGGCTTGCGCTGCGTCGACACAGGACATCGCCGTTTTTGAGAAAGTCAAGTATTTTCAAAGGATGTATATTTTCTCACGGACTTGGGTCTGGCTGGAAAACAATAACAACATTCTCTCGAAGGATTGCCAGCCAGGCCATCTCAACGGCAATTGGCGCATCGTAAGTCCACACGCAGTCAAAAGAGGGACCTAGGATTTATGGGTCGGTTTTCCGAACTGCCGACCCTTTGTTGCGACGTCCTGCAGGCCTTGTTTACCGAACGAACATTTGGCCTGTAGGCGTTGCGCAATCGGGAAACCGCCCCAAGTTTTAATTGGACAATCCTAGGTCCCACTTTTCTGCAATTCCTTCCAAAATAGGACTTGGAGGGAATTTTCCAGGACGATGGTGGGAGCGTTTGTCAACTTCGGTGGAAAGCGTCCCTCCATCGAGACAGAACAAAATAGAACCCCATATTGAACAGAACACCCTCGCGACTGAGAAATAGTTTAGAAATAGTCAAACGGACAATAAAAATTTTGTGTTGTAAATAACTAAGTTTTATTTACTGAATATTCCTAATTCCAAATTATATGGAATTAACAAAGACAGTTCATTGGTACTCCCTGTTTAGTTTCAACTGATTCATTTTAAAAATATGAAAATATCTGATAATATGGAGAAATTTCGATTACAGTGCAGCCATGATTGCGGACAGAAGGGTCGTCAAATGCGGAAACTGTTTTGCTACGACAGAAACGACAGACAAGTGCCACGCGTCTATTGCCCTAGAAAGTTCAAGCCGCGACGGAAGCAAAAGTGCAACCAAATTAAATGTTATCCAATGTCCTGCCTCGATGCGAAAAAGTATTACAATACTAATAAAGACAACGAGTACACCTTGGTCGTTGCTGGAAGGAGCATGTTGATTTACTGCTATGAAATGTCGAGTTCCTATCCAAAGGAGTATTTGACACTTCGGGCTGGGTACAGGGAGAATTACGCGGAAGTAAATAACAAGAGGTCAGTAGGAAAGAGGATCAAACTGAATGGTGCATGTCATTACATAAAAAGATTTTATTCCATATTCTTCTAGCTAATATTAAGACGTATTCAAAACACTACCTACGCATGTATTTTTTATAAGCCGTTGTTGAGTTATTAACTTTCAAAGTTTACGTACTGCCGCCATTTGAAAATATGTAATAAAAAATATAGAGTTGCGCTTAAAAATTGTAATGTGACCTTCATAGGACTCTCTAATGTTAACTCAAGGTCAAACAATTTTTACCATAATATGTCCCCCTCAATACTATACAACTTTCATCTGAAACATTTTTCACATTTCTGATACTTACAGAAATAATCACTTGTAGACATTTGAAACGGACATACTGTATACATATATAGAATTGCTGATTAACATGAAAACAACAATGGTACAAAACGTTAAAATTAATGAGAATAAAATGGCCAATTAATAAAAAAATGCTGTTCTGCGTTAATGAAAGAAACATTTACATATGTAACTGCAGTGAGTGTTTTTACTAATAAATATTGAAAAGGTATAATTACTGTAGATGCCTTTGAATACCGATTAGCATAAATACAATTCTATTAGAAGATATTAATGATCAAACAAAAGGAAAATGACACAAGCACAATAGAAAATCCTATAAACGCGTTATTTTTTTCATCTATTTCAGATTAAATTATGCGGAAAATTGCCCATACAATGTGCGGAGGCACAACTGTGACTGCCAGATTAAGTCTGGGAAAACAGAATTTAGAAGGGTACGAATCGATCCTGTAAAACTGTATATATTAGGTAAGGTACAGTGCATGCTTACATAAATAATAAATATATGTTGGATCAAAAATTTTAAAAGCTATTGTGTCTTTAGAGAACGATTACACATTTTCATGGACGAATGGAACGAAACGTATTGAATATGGCACAGCTGGGGATTGTTACAACAGTGTGCATTGTCCACAAGGTCGTTTCAGCATTAACTTAAGCGGTACTCAATTCAGAATATCGCCAGAAGTTGTTTGGAAAGGAACACATGAAGCATCAGTGGAAATAAATAATATTGTAAGTCTAACATATACATATGTACAGTTTATATCATAAAATATTACTTTTGCTGTCAGTGCTATTAGCTCAATATCTGATTAATGGCATAGTTTCACTTTTTACTATATGGTATCAATAAAAGTAGCATTTTGAGGACTTTTAATTTGTATCGGTAAACTGAAAAACTTGGATATTTTAAAAAAAGGTACACATAAATTTACTTGAATTATCACTTCTGTTTTTACTTATTTCTTCAAAACATAACTGGACACTTAATGAAAATCAATTTCACATCTAATCAGTACAACGAATTATAACAAAATCAGAAGAAATGAAGAATTAAAAGTACTATAACCCTTAGTTGGTATCGTAATTCCCGCTTCTCTGTAATTCCCCCAGCATAAGATACAGCTTCATATGCTACGTTAAAATATTCTTTCCGTTTCAAATCCTGTGCGTTAATTACATTTTTGTTGCGTTTGGGTCATATTTGACCCCATGATACCAGTTGTGTGTGTTATCTGAGAACTAAGTGATTCAGAATGTCGAAAGGTTTAACTGAAAGTGAATTAGCGGATATTGTTAACAATTCATCAGATGTAAGTAATACTGAGGTACTGATTGAAAATGAATGCGATGATGATCTCATGACGTATGATGTGAATGAACATTCTGATCATGGCATTGATACAAAAATCGAAGATGGCGATGAAGGAACCTCTAATAGAGAAGACGAGAGAGGATATTATGTTTTTCTTTTTTTTTAATGATTTACAAACCTTGAAAGCTTCACGCTTGTTTTCAATATTCGTTAACATCACCATGTCAGATTTTTTATACTACGCGAAAGTGATTAAAATAGTTCGTAAAAGTTTAGTTTATACTTCCTTTATTTGTTTGTTATATTGCTTTAGCCATATTTCTATTCGTTTCACATTATTTTGTATAATTAAGAATATAATAGAAGTAATAACATTTCAAGCAACAATATTCATCGCTATACCTACAAAACACGAGTGGGTCATGACGGACCCTACGATACCAGTTACGTGACTGAAATGTCGCCATACCAACTGAGGGTTAATAAAGAAAATTGATAAAAACTAAACTATTTTAGTATACTTATAAATAATAGTGTGTAGGATCTTTAGACTTACAATTTCTTACTTATCTATGCACGATTTCTCACCATGTCTTCCTATTAAACTACATTCTTAGAATAGTCAACGTGTCGTTGGAAAATGTGGAGGCACCTGTGGCATTTGTAAGCCAGCAGCTGGATTAAAACTAGATGTTTTACCACCTTAGTCTGCAATATGGGGGGTCCAATAATCTCTAAATACCTGTAGAGTACAGGTAAGCAAAGTAAATTCTTTAAATATACTAATTACTCTTATTGAAATAATCTAATTAAATTAAAAACTTGATATTCTTCCTTTAATAATATAATTACATTGAGAAATGATTAGTATAAAACTTGACCTAACACCTTAATTCCTATACTTTACTGCTAACATTTATTATAACAGTTTATTTCTATAAAACTTACACAATTTGACTGTGATTAATTTACTAGAAATTACTAAATTACTTCTTTACATATCTATGAAAATGTAAACGTATACTGTTGCAGCTTTCAGCAGGTAGAAATTCCACTACTGGATTTTTTAGCACGTCGCAAAAGACTGGTTCGATGAACACAAGATGAAATCGACGAGATTCACTACCGAACCGATCACTCCATTTCGAGCTTGCTCTGAATCATTCGCTTAAAACAATCTGCGTGATTTCGAATGATAATTATTACGTCCTCAGAAATAAGAGTCAGCTTCGTAATAGATTCGCCGACTCTAGAAAATTTTTAAAACTGCCGATGGTATACCGAATAGGATAGAAAACAATATTGTTTTGATAAGTCGTTTAACAATTCGCATTTAATGTTCGATCATTTTATGTATTAAGAATTTAAACACTCGTGGAGGACGAATTTTTTGAGAAGTCACCTTTCAAAATATAAGCTCCCATTGTACGATACACTGAATATTTAAAAAAAGAAAAAATGTAATACTATTTAATGTTAACAAGCTCTAAATATGAATTCACATATCTTTAAAATGCTAGTTAGATTTTAAATACCTAGTTTCACGAAGACAAACAATTATCCTCCATAATGAAGAATAATTGATAAAGAAACGAGTTTTCTGTAAAAAGAAAACAGTGACAATGGATGGAAATTATACCTTGAACGGTACCACGTGACATTTTTGTCTTCTCGAATTATTCGTCGAATTTTAACAATTCGTGTCCACTTAAGAGTTCCGTTTAGGTATATAAGTAACTTAATGTCCGGTAAGAATTGCAGTATTCGTTTTGTTTATACTCGTTGAAACATGACTGCCCGAAAAGCTTATCGCTAATCGAACAAGAAAAAAAAAAGTGCAAAAAGAATGAAAGTAACGTGATAAAAAGAAACCTTTTATGTTAGTACGCGACTAAAGTACAAAACTGTAAAATGGCGAGACCCAATGTTGTTTTAATTGAGCCAGGGATCTATGCTTATTTCTATCGACAAAATTTGTCTGATTTAATCTAGATTTAATCTAGACTGCTTTCGCAAATCTTCTACGTCTATGATACTATAAGTTTACTTGGAAATATGACAAGAGCAAAATTATTCAAGATTTCTTTCACCCCCTGAACTTTTTTTCTACTGTAATTTAATTATTCGCAGCAGAAGCTCTTTCGATAAGATATATCTTGTAAAACACTATAAGACTTGTTCAAAGCTAATTCCATGGAGAGCCATATGAACGTATTTTAATTCACGTGTTTCGAGTTTGATCATTTGCATAAATATTCCATGGCTTAGAAAATATTTATAGTAGTGCAGAATATGCATATGCGTTTATAATTTCTTCTAGCGCAAGATTTACCATTTAACACGTTCCGTGCCGAACCGATTTTCGGTGACTTTCCGTTCACGCCGCGTGAGTCATATGCGCCCCCACGTTGTCTAAACTAACAATTTTGCTTTTGACCCTATACGTCTTCTAATATTTATAAGATTGCAAAAAGCATTATTATCAAGAAAAAGGTAACGTTTAAGATGCACTATAGAGCAAAGGAAATATTTTTGTTTTAACAAATTATCGCTGTAGTTGCATAGTTTAAGTCAACGGAAGGAAAAGGCCGAAATATCAAATGGCCTGAACGGAAAGTCCAGAGTTGGGCGTATACGACCCACGCGGCACGGAACGTGTTAAATAATTTTTAAACCATTT
>NW_017100263.1:2172667-2189952 GCF_001263275.1 Habropoda laboriosa | reverse complement strand
CAAAAGAAAGAACAGCTTAAGGGTTAGAATCTTCTAAATCGCCCCTTAACGAAGGTCCAAGCGTGAATTTTTACCACTCTTAGCATTTAAGTTCCATCAAAGAATAAGAAAAAGGAAAAAAGGTACAAAACGCAACGCTAGCTGAGTGACCCAGACGTGATTTCTTGGTACACTAAGCAGTTGTACGTTTTCTGCCACTGCCATATATGTATGTACTTATATCTCGACGTTTTCGTACCCTATAGTGTAATTGTGTTATACCACGCACAATGACTAAACGTAGAGTTCGTTCTGTATCGAACGAGACACATTAGGGAAATAGAAAAAAAAAAAGAATAAAAGGTGTCATTTCGACGGGAAGTTCACAATTAACACTACGTAATAACAACTACGTATAAAAACGTATTTTCGAAGCTGATTAAAGCTTCGAGTGTAGCAAACGAATTATCTCGAGTCCACACGATGAACGCCGATGATAATCGAATTCAGCCAGTTACGTGTCGACTATTTTCTAGAAGTTGCATACGATACACGAATATACTACGTCGATACGTTTTCCTTTAGGAGATTTAGAAGAACGATACGGACATTTCTTCAAACGAGAATTATCGATTGAATCCACACCTATTCATGTATCGTTTGTATTATCGTCATTATGTTTCCAATTCGACGTTCACATAATTTCGTGTAATAATCAACGAGAACCGACTAGGATAATAAGGAATAAAAGAGAGAGGAAGCAAAAAAGCATCATACCTGCACCAAAATACCAAAACAATTCCCGAGTACAAATCCGTTTTGGCTGAGGTACGCCCAACCCTTCCCGCCCCCCATTCTCGTTATATTAATTGTTAACGAAAAGATCGAAGGGAATTTAGAGCTAACTAGAAGTATGTACGTTTGAACAGACTGCCATAGTTAATATTATTATCGAGTACATATATTAAATAATCGTTTATTAAAGATGTGAATAATACGGCGAATTTCACGATATATGTCATGGTATATTGGGTGATTCTACAAAACTGGAATGAGCGGTGCTGTTGTAGTTTTACGGGTAAACACGAAAGATGTGGGCGAAAAAGATTTTGTATAATTTGATAACATTCATGGCAAAACGCATTGATAAAAAGTCTTTTCATGAAATCACTAGATATTTCACGATTTTTCTTCTAAAAGAGCGTGGTAGTTCAATTTTTATTCCATGTTATTCTTTACGTTGAAAAATACAAAACCCATGTAACAAAGAAGATACCCAGCGATGTCATTCAAAAAATACAGTTGTAGTCTATTGCGTGATTAACAGGAAATCGTCGCGTAATTGATTACTGAATCATGCGAAATTTTCCTGTATCCTTTCTTTCTTACATTCGTTAAAAAGGAAATACTTGTTCCAGTTCTTTAAATGACTGCACGATGAAGCATAGATGTCGAATTTATTGATCCACTGTCTTCCACAATAAATGATCAGCACTGTCGGAAGAATTTTAGGAATTCCACGAAAAGGCACGCTTTACGGTAATATTTGTACAGCCGTATGATCAAAATTTCCATAACAGTAGCGCGAATCGTAATAAATAAAAAAAAAATAAACACAGGAGGATCATCATTTTGCGTTTGTAAAAAAAAGGAAAGTGAAGCAGGCGACTTGCCTTCGCATTGACGAACAATTTTTAAACGTTTAATTGGAAATGTTCGTCGGTGATTATTAAACAATGACTGTTTAAGGACTATAACAGGAGTACGTTACGAGATCAAATGTATCTTGTTTTGTATGTATATTGATTATAGTCGAATAATAGTTTATGAATTAACGCGTAACAATCTCTTCCCATATTATTAGATACGTTCTTATTTTTCCTTTTTTTTTTATTTATCCTCGATGTACACCGCATTTATTCTTTTCGATAATTATGCCATTGAAACAATTCTTTTCAAACAATTCAACATTTACAAGCATATTATTGTCCCGTTATAAATATATAAATTCGACAGAGTAATCGAATTTGCGATCTCGAAACCCGTGGTTCATTTAACTCTTCCTTTTTTTGCATGTTCTCGAGGGCAGAATAAGTAAATGTTCTAGACGCTAGCACGGCGAAACAACATTGTACAGTTTCGTTAAATAATTTATTAGCACGTGTCTCGTTTAATACTATTAATGTGTAGCTTAATGTAGAAATGATCATTAGTACCAGTGTACGGCAATTATTTAAATATATTAGATCCATCAATAACAATGTGCAATGTTCATTCTAAAATCCTTCTATTTTCTAATCTTATCAAAGTTTGAGTACACAATTCCAAAATACAAAGTGTTCCTAAAGAAAATGATCTTAAGAGAGATAGCAAAAGAAATAAAAAGGAGTAATAAATGTTACTCCTGTTAAGATGATGTCAAAAATGCATATTTAATCAGATAATCATTATAACAACTTTTTAATGTAATTATCATTTTCTCTTATCTCAAATTCAATTTACTTGCAATCGTGGAATTTCCTAATTACTCTTTATATATGAATGTATTTGTGAAAAGTAATTGTTTTAAATACTACTATTTGCACAATATTGATGTATTCGCTAGATTTCTAAACAATTTTTATTTTATTAAATGTGCACTTTTAACACCATATCTTTAAAACACTTCTTATTTCACTTTATTGCTTCTATCACTTTCCTTAAAAGTCCATCCTTTTCAGAGACACCTCTTACATCCTTTTAGGAGACATCCTTTTCCCATGATCATTTGGTAATACTAATATAATTAGGTTTATAAAATGCTATTAATAAAAATGATTTTACAAGATTTAGTCATAGAGTTTAAAGATTAAAAGCATGATAGTGTTAAAATGCCTATTATTTAATATTTTGTTGGATAACCAACCACCTATTGACATTGTGTCATCAAGTCACTCTTAAGATGAATCCCATAACGCCGAAAAACAAGTTACTCATCGACCGCTGACTGTCTCTTCAAAGTCCTGTCCAACAATTCGTTACCAGAACCAAGTTCACCTCCTCCCCCAAATCCTTTCCTTATAAGTACACCCAAAACATCCCTTACGTGATCATAATAGAAACCAAGCGAGTATAGTAAAATAATTACTCACGAAAGTTGCTTAATAAAATTATATTTGTTTAACCGATAACGCTTAAACGTAGAAAGAAAGTCTACGACAAAAAGCCCAGTGCTTTTTTCGGGGCTCCCTTAAGTAGCCCCTTTTCCCTGGGAAAGTCCCAGGAAGTAGGGACGCGGGCCTACATTGCCGAGGCAATACTCTTGTCTCCGAGGATGAAGAAACTTGGAGATGTTTGGAAAAACATCTATCGATTCTTCGCCTCGAGGGTCAAGAGTCGCCAGGCCTAAGTACGTACGCCCCCCGTGGGGGTCGCCACAGCAGAAAACTACGTCTCTTCCCTTCGTGAAGTTCGCGCCTTGTAAATTCGGAATCCGCGAGTATAAGTGTCATCGTTAAAATAAAAGTTATATTGTTAAAATATAATCGATATCAACTTTCCTCCCCGAATTCCAACAATTTATTATTGGTTGTAACTTATATTAAAAACAAATTCAGAACTAAACTATAATAAAAAGCATGTAAATAGCTTATATCAAAATATTTTACAAGATAATTTTTTTTAGATTTTACAACACCTGAATTAAATTAACAGGAATCTGAATTCTTCAATGATTATATGTACATATACATACAGGATGTCCCGTAACTCCTCGAACACCCGGAAATGGGGGGTTGCTGGGGTGACTCTGAACAACTTTTTCCTTTACCAAAATATTGTTCGAAGCTTCATTTTTGAATTATTAACGAAAAACAATGACCAATCAGAGCGCGCGTAGAGCTCGCGCTCAGGGACGCAGAACAGAGGCTCACCGCGCGCGATCGAACAAATGCGTACGCGTTAAAAACGACCTTCGCTATTTTCTTCACGATTCGACTAATTGCAGTTTTTTCAAAAATTTATACAAATGTCGGAATGACGGCAAAAACCTATTTCTCTAAGCCTTATAAAAAAAAATGCAAAGTCAAATTTTTTTGAGAGCGATCGATAACCGTGAAGTCACGCGTACGCATTTGTTCGATCGCGCGCGGATGAACCTCTGTTCTTTGTCCCTGAGCGCGGGCTCTTCGCGCGCTCTGATTGGCCAGTGTTTTTCGTTAGTAATTCAAAAATGAAGCTTCAAATAACATTTTGGTAAAGGAAAAAGTTGTTCAGAGTCACCCCAACAACCCCCCATTTCCGGGTGTTCAAGGAGTTACGGGACACCCTGTATACATATATGTATGTACATACATATATTGCAACAAATAACTGATCATAAAATTAAAACTTGAAGTATATCTTTCATTTTTGCGACAAAATAACTTATTTATTTTTGGTGATTTAGATATCTAATATGTATCTTCGTTACGCAATTTTATCGTATCAATTTCCGGTGGCATGAAGTAAATTAATCTTAGAAAGGAAGTTTCGCCACTTGACAAAGTACTTAAGTAACGATTGAAAGTTTTCCTGTGATAAAAGTAATCTGTTATTTATTAATTGATATGTCAATTGATATGTCACTGTATTTTTCCGTTCCTCTTATATTAAATGATTACTTTTTAAGTAATACTTCTAAGTTCTTATTTTCAAGGAACATTAAACTTCATTGACTGAGCCAATTCTACATACATACATATTTAGGGATCTACTCATTCACAATAAAGTTTGAATGACTTTTATTAGTCATATTCAAATGCTATTTATTAATAGATACCATAAATATTTCTGGTTTACAGTAGGACCTCTGTTATAAGAATACTCGTTATTTGGTTATTCTATTATATGAACAGTATATTTCCTATTACAGTACTGTATGTAAACATACAAAATATTTACATATATACTTGCTTTTATAGGATAAAATCTATTCACAATGATTTCTTTAATTTCGTTAAAAAGGAGGATTGAACAATATTGTCTTTTTGATTTTGTATTCTATGTATGAAGTTATCTACAAACAAATTGTATTAATTTTATTTTATTTTGTCTTAAGTATTATATATAATCCAAGTACTAAACACTTGCTGTTCTATTATGTGAAAATTCTCTTATGTGAACACTTTTGTCCCTCAATTAGTTCATACAACAAAGGTTCTATTGTATTTGAAAGACATACAAACTTTCGTGAATAAATGGTAACAAGGCAGGTTACTATTATACAAACACATTTTACAGTCACTAAGATATTATCATTCTTGAACAAAAGTATCACTTAAGAACAACTTTACATCTACAATATCTGAAAGCTTTTCACTTTTTTATGATAACGTAATACACCCTTTACATGCATTGTACTTTGGAAAGGAAAGTACATTTAATAATATACATATATAAAACACATATATACACATATATCTGTTAATCTTAAAATGTATATAATCATATACACATTTGTCTGTATCTTCTGTCCTACAAGACATTTTGTCTTTCATTATTAAATTGTAAGTATTTAAGATGAAAATTTAGCAATATACTTTGACTTATTTTTTAATCATTTATTCATGATAAAAATGTAGCAATAATATGAGATTTACATATACTTATATACTATAACTCTAAAAATACAAAATTCAATGAACAAAATCATATTCCTAACCACTATGCTTATATTTAGCTTTCAAATTAGATTGAAAAATTTAAAAAAGATTGCTAGTTCCTAATAAGAATATAATTTTATTTAAGTATTTGTTAAATTAAAATCAATTATTTACTATAATTATTTTTCAATATTTAGCACTCAATCTGTAAAACACAAGCAATAATAAACAAGTCGTATCAATTTTTTAATAGACATGAATTCTACACATGCTAACACACTGTCGTTTTTCTTTTAATTTTTATTAAACTCAAGCTTTATTAATACTGTAATTGCGAATTAAAACTAATAATGAAAATGAAAAACAGAAATAGAAAAACATTAATACTTTTTATGATTGTGTCCGTATTTTAAACAATCATTTCACATTTTAAATAATTAAAAGAAAATGCAACGTACTCTAACCCTTCCAATCTTTTTAAATCATCAATTATATTCTATGTTCACGATTGTTTAACACCCTGCATAGATGTCGCCACTGCTATAAAATCAATGTTAAGACGATAGTTTACTTGAATTCTGTTATATGCTTTACATGTTTTAATATAAGAACCTCTTTATAAAGTTCTTAATTTATTTATTATAATAATAAAATACATCAATTCAATCGTGCGACATCTTTTAAGGAAGGAGCTACGTTGAGCTCGGGACTCTGATTTCCTTCTTGACTTTCTTCAAACACGGATTTTGGAATTTTTATATGCCAACTTGGTTTTCTAATAGATGTCATTTTTTTCTGAATTTTTAAAGAACTTCGTGATTTACGCTTCGCTCTTACTTGCTGTTGTTGTAACCGCTTTTGAATAACATACCGATTCATCTGTTCACGCGACAGTCTTTGCAACATAACTTTACATTCTCGAGTATTCTCAGTTACAGGTTTTACAATGTTCACTAAATTGGTCAGTGTGCATTGCCTTTTGTCGTCATTAACGGAAAGCATTTTACGCTTATCTAAATTCGCGTTTCCCTTAATTCTTATCCTAATCTTTTTACTGATTGTCATATTCTTCTGCTTGAATTTAGTATTCAATGTTTTGCGTTTTATTGGTTTAATTTTCTTTTTTCGCTCTTCCTTATTTGCATCTGTTATTTTCTCAGGACTAACCATATTTACTTGTGTATCCAATTCATGGTATTTTTGTCTCATAACAGTTAACTTACTCTGACCCTCTTTTATTTGCACCTCCATTAATTTGACCTTTTTCTTCAATGCCTTTTCATACTTCTTCTCATAACGTTTTATTTCTTTTCTGATTTGTTGAAACTGTGCCGACAAACGCCTCTCTTCCATCATTAGCTTTTGGATTCTTTGACTTCTCGTTAATTCCGCTTTCGATTGTAAGTTCTCGTTTGTAACGGTATACAGATTTATTTGCTTCTTAAGCATATCAAGTACTGTACGAATTTTATCTTCATCGCTAGTTCCTTCCACATTTACATTCTCTTTCATCCTTGCCTATATAAACTTACACCGACTTTTGGATAGTCACTCGTTTACTGGCTAACATAACCTTATAACTGCACTTATCAATACTACCGTTAGGTGGCTACAAATAGCAGACAATTCTCGCAAGTTCTTTAGCGATATCTACATTCTTATACAGCAGTCACTGAAATCAACTATATTTATGTCTACAAGAAAAAAAAAGTGATTGCATAGAGGGTAATGTGAATTAATGTGTATAGTGTTTCAGGAATTTGTTCCTGGAAGGAATGCGGGGTCCGATTGGGTCGTATCCCCATAAAGGCCACATTTTCTATCACAATCATAAAAATAAAGGCCCACGTGTATTATCACTATTGGCGGAACGCGATAACATCGACGAATCAGATCATGTAACACTGTGTGGAGGAAGATACGGGTGGGGCGAGGAAGTACCCCTCTCTTGTTCCTGTGCCGTCCAGGGGGCAAACTCCTAAGCTCTATACAAAGTAACACTCAACACTACTTGGTAAAGGAACATCGTTCCTAGGAACGCGTCCACGGCACTTACCCCGAACAAGAAACAAAACAAGATCAATTACTTTTATGTCTACAGTAGAATTGATAATGTGTTTTGTAGGTCTTGTTTAACAAACATTTTTTGTTTTTGAAACATCATTTGCAGTTATTTATAGTCTCTCAACTGTTAGAAGATCATCCATTTACATTGTAAGTTGCTATATAGAAGACCCCTTGAATTGTGCCTAATTTGTTGATTAATTAGGCAATTGATTAACTAAATTGAATAATTAATTATCGCTTGTATCGTGAAAAATTAAACACATCTAAGTTGAAAAAATGAGATTGCACTTGTTAAGTATTTAAGAAACGTACAATGTGCATTATAGTATCGAAGTTCTCAATACTGAAATTAATATTAGGTCATCGTAAAAGTTACAGTTAACTCATTTTTATGTAAAATAATTTCCATAATGTTCGATACACTTTTGCCAATGTGTTACAAGAGTATCACTTCCGCCTATACAAAAATCCGAATCTCTAAGAGAAAGAAAGACGCAAATGAATCTCCCCGATCCAAACCTGCTTTACATCCGAAAAAAATTATGCTTACAGTTTGATGATCTGCTTTGGAATTAATTCACTATATGTTCCTAAGACCGGGTACCAACTATCACTGCAGAGTCACAGATGTTAGTGTCAGCTACTTTGCAGGGTCACGCGCGGGTCGGGGGACTTTACTCTAGTCCAGTGATGGCGAACCTTTTGAGCTCGGTGTGTCGAAATTCTGAAAAAACCTAGCTTAACTCGAGTGCCGTGTCACATCTAGAAATATCCATAATTATTGCAAGCGTTACGACCTTGTACGATCACGAACTCGCTATGGTTCAGCTCCGAATTAACGATTCTGAACCTCGTTGATAGAAGATAGACACAGTTGTTTTTCGTTGTTGTTTGTGTGAGGATTATTTGTGGTCTGCTCGGTTTCGGCTGTGAGGTGACTCAAGTCGATGCGTGTCACCCAAAATGTCTTGGCGTGTCACCTTTGACACGTGTGTCATAGGTTCGCCATCACTGCTCCAGTCTTTTATAAGCCTTGGCGCCACCGATGACCGGAGCCCTATGTTTGTCAATGGGCATCGTTTCGGCCGCAGCATCGAGAGTCCATCAATGGATTTGCATTTGTTATATGTGTAGATTCAAGTCAGCGACGAGAGATAGACGCTCTACTGTCGATCGCGAAGGAGCGCGTACCGATAGCCGATGACCTGACGTTATCCCGAAATTGAATGTTCTAGAAGGATCTGGCCTCGGAGACAGGAAGGCGAGGACGCCTTCTAGTAAGAGGACTGTGAAAAACAATGCAACACTTACCCCAGAACTTCAGAATAGATCAAATCTACGTGTGAGCCCCTTCACTCGTATCTATACTCTGTATGAGCCATTCCACGCCAAATCGATCACTTTCGACAACCTGTCTTCCGATTTTGATGAAACTGTAATATGTTGTAGTCTATGTGAATTAATGATGAGTTTATGTCATCATTTTGTTGGCTTCCAAGTTATTAACAAATTATAACATGTTGAAAATCGCAGGTTTTTTGCCAAACATGACTGTCTAAACGAATTTTTATCTCGTAAACTACTATACTTACAGAAAAAAATTTTCTTTTCGTTTACATTGCAAAAGATGGTGCTTTCTAAGTATATTTTTAATTTTGTTGCACGCACGCATTTTCAATATGGAAATTGTAAATAAATTTTTATTTTGCAAAAACGAGAAATTTGTCATGTTTTTATGTGCGAACTATGGATCGAAATAGGGGATCCTACGTGTTTTTTGGAATTTTTTCTTTTCTACAACGTGCCTTTGGGGAAGGGTCAGACTTTCCGATTTTTCACGGATTTTCCCGATACATAATTAATATCCCGCTGATGCTATTATTAAACAGACTGTAGTTATATATTTTTCATTATAAAGTGTTTAAACGTTCATGTCTGAGTATGTTTGAAAATATTTCTTGAACGGCATAAAATAATTCAGTTTTCAACTACTTTTCAAAAACGGTTCGACACTATTATAACGTAAATCGATGTAATTCAAAATAAATGATTTCAGCATTTTCAGACTTTGGTTTTGACGACGTTAATAGTTAGTACCACATGATGTATTAATATGATAAATTTGAAAAGTTAGAAATTTCGATAACGCTGCTTTGCACAGGATACATTCAAACTTAAGTAGACACTAAACCCTCGTGTTATTGACAAAAATTATTACCACGTTTGTTCGAACCTAACAGAGCTATCTTTTATCGTGTTATGAACAGCAGATATTGATGAGAATTAATTTAAAATCGTGATAAGTAACCGCGATATTAGATAAAGATTTTATGTCGAGATTTTCTAGGAAGATTGCAAATATCTCTGAAAGAATAGCAAAGTTTGAATGAAGTAACGTAAGTGACAACATTAGCTCCAAACATTACTTTTACAATTTATACAGGATGGCTCAGAGCTAAATGGGATCATCTACATATCTGCCTTATTTGCTGTTGCATGAAAAACGTTCTTAGGACAAAGTTAGACTACTTACGTGTAATCGTGGTAACCCTATTTTTCTTTCAATACGCTTGTAGCAACTGAAAAAACAAATCAACGACTTTAATAACCATATCATTCCCGTCGTTAAATTTCGAGATATTTGCGTCTGAAGGTAATTGAAATTTCCTAAGGATTCACGCGATACACTGATTCACACATTCGTATCCAATCACAAGCGGTAACAGAAGATACTTTTACAACTCACTGTGAATTTCGGCACGAAATCCGCGCGCGGATGAACCTCTGTTCTCCGCCCCTGAGCGCGGGCTCTACGCGCGCTCTGATTGGCCAGTGTTTTTCGTTAATAATTCAAAAACGAAGCTTCAAATTACATTTTGGAAAAGGAAAAAGTTGTTCAGAGTCACCCCAGCAACCTCCCATTTCCGGGTGTTCGAGGAGTTACGGGACACTGTATAGGATTCCATTTAAAAAAAAAATGACAATAACCTTGAAATCTCGTAAAAAAAATGACCTTGTCAAAAAAACTGTTACCACGATTACGTGTGCCCCCTGAAATACTGTAACTTTGTCCTGAGAAGTTTTTTCGTACAACAAATAAGGCAGACATATAGGTGATCCCATTTAGCTGAGCCACCTGTATATTTAAACAAGTGATTGGTTTTACTATTATACTTCTACTGTTTCTTTGCAAATATTAAAACTTTCAAGCTTCAGAAAATATGTTTTGCAACCGATTATTAGATTTGCATTAACTGCAGCTAATAAGTTAATGATATTTTCTGCACTTAATGCGATTGAGTCAAAGGTTAGATTACCAATATGGCACAAGAATTTCGCGTGTTTCGATCACTTTTTCCTTCTTTTTATCATTCGCCTGGTATTAGTAACATATCCGCATATGTGTAAAAATTGTGTCTTTTTCAAAAAGAATTTCATCCCAAAGTTTACAGTAGTTTTATAATTCTGCAATAGTAAATAATAAAATAGTATTTAATTTTCCTTTCAATCCTCTACGTCAATTGTTAGTTTACCTCTTAAAATAAAGAACATAATGCAATTAGCAAAACAACATGGAGCATTTTATCTGGAAATTGAAGTAAAATAATAAACGAATTTTTATTGACATAAGAGTGTTTCGTTGCTTAGGAAGCTTGAGGGGAATAATCAAGAAGGTGTTATTCCAGAAACTGTGACACAATAATTCTGAAAACACATGTTTCAACAAAGTCACAATAAACAAAGAATGAGTAACCGCTTTTAATTGGATACATGCACAGATGGATATCAATATCGTTTAATCGATTGAATCGAATCACTTTTACAACATGGGCGTTTTCCATTGATATAATTATTCTAAAAGTGGAAACACATACAGTCCACGACGTTTCATTCAATACAATAATATTTTTTTAACATTACTCTCAACTCAACCTAAAATTAATAAATTCTATTTTTTCACAATAATAGATCCTATTTGAAGTAACTACATATATGCATTTATTTTGGGCAATTACTTATTTAGCATAGAAATATTCATGTTTTATAGAAGAAAGTATTACCTATAACTGTGTAAAATTACAATTATTTATTTGCTAATATTATTATAATTAGAGAATCTAGGATAGAAATGTTTCGTGAATATTTTTTTAAATTTCTTTAAGAGCGACCTTTCCCTCCTTTGTTCACTTAAATATTATACATATATGTATTCAGGGTAGACCAATAAAAATTACGACCTTCGGTATTTCCTAGAGATTACAGATGTAAGGAACAAATTATTCGAATAAATGTTATTTAGTATAAAAGAGACCTGATTTCTGCGTACTATGCTATAAATGGTGATCTCATTTAAAAACGATACTGATAACGAAGATATACAATCTATTTAAAGCATCTACAGTCGTGAAACTTTTATTTGCAAAGCATTTAATTTTTACTTAAACCATATTTTTATACCTTTTAAGGTAAAAGATATATAGTTGTGTGTTTTGTTCCTGACGGATCACCTTGTGCCTATATAATTAACAAATCATTTGCAGAGGAGCGATAAAAACAGATCGAAATTCGCCACAGATCTTTGGCCAAATAGATTTATTGCAAATTATCAGATTGCAGTGTCTAGGAGAGGCAATGTTTTGAAGAAGTAACGACTATTATCTATAATCGTCACTCAAAACAACACGATAAAATTAATCTTTGTTACGTATGTTTTTTATTGTATAATTGTCTTTGCCACGCTTAACTTGTAAATTCTACGAATTACCGTTAAAACGTACACAATTCTATAAAATTCGTGATATGGTGTTTTATCAGTGGTTTTACTGCACGGTACTCTCATGTGAACTGCGAGAAAACAACAATGTTAGTGTAAAATGTTAAATAAGTATAATTATGAAACACAATTTTTGCTTGTTCATTTCATTATAAATCTATGACTCCTAACTGATTATCAAATTTGAATATTTTATATGTTCATTTAAGGAGATACGATGAATTTTCTTTAGGAAAAATAAAGAAGTACATGTAGCATTGGATATTTGCATTATATTACTTTTATACCGATGTACAAAACCAGTTATCTGATTTCTGTTATTACTTCCAGTTCGATATTTTTATAAAATAAAGTTCAAGTTTCATTACAAGAATTAACGAAGATTTGCCGTTGATCCATAAAAGGATTGCTTCATTTCTTTATTCTGACTCATTCGTACGATAACGCAGATATCATACAGGAATCCCCCATACAGACTGTAGCAGTGAAATCATTTGTACAAGTATAACTACTGTAAGAACCTAGGGAAAAATATTGGGGAACCCCCCCACAAACGGGAGAACCGAACCCGGGACCTTCCGGCTTACCAAGCCAAGGCTTTGCGCGCTACACCAACCACTCCCTCTCTATTCTACCGTGCCGGTTTCCTATTTCTTGTGTACGGAGGCCCCGATGCTACACTACCGATTAATAAAATAAACATACTCTAAACTACATGTAGTTTCATATTTTACTCTAAATTCCTAGGAATCCTAAGAGAGAGGCAAAAATGTCTGCAACGCATTAAGTTTTAGTCTTTTCCATAAAATAATTTGTGTGGACCATCGATAATTTGTTTTCGTGTCAGAAAGTACCTAATTCTATTTAATAATTGTAAACACGATTTAGATATCGTGTTTATTCTTTTGTAATTGAAATTGAATTAAACCTTCTTAAGATTAATAATTTCAAAAAGATTTCAATTATTGTAACTTAGTAACGATTAAAAATGCTTACTTTTATGTACAATTTTTCAATGCAAAACTATCATACATAATTAAAATATAGTAAACATATGTACCATCACATGCACAGTATTTTCCGCATAAAGGCCTGCACGCTCTTTAATAAAGCGCCATGGAGAGGAACGAACCGAAGAAGTAGTTCTTAATACATATTTTAAACACGTCTCACTGTCAGTTGCAGCATATCTCTTTGCAGCGTTCCTATAAGACGTCTTTGTTTATAAAATGTTTTCTTCGTTTCTCCACGCTTCGTCTCGCGAAAATGCGTGCCTGCCTTCACGTATTTCTCTAGTTCGCTTCGCTTCACAGCGCAGCGCTTTGCTAAAGTACAGGGTGTAAAAAATTAATGGTCACGGCTTCAGGGGGTGAATCTATACCCTTGGATCGGTGGACATTTGTAAAAAGAAATTTCCGCAAAATTGTTTATAACATTGAAAATTAATGTAAAATTTTTTTTTACATCAACGTATTCTGCTCGACGAGAAGAGAAAAAGTGTGAAAGGAGTCATATGCCGCAAAAAAATAGTTTCCGAGATAAACGTTGATAGAGTTTGACAACGATTTGATTGTGTAGAGCAGAGCTGCTTAACTTCTTGCTCACGAGCAAATTTCCCCTCCCGAGGTTCCCCCACTGTGCGACCCCACACGAGTCCTCCCCCACAACTCCAGCGACTGCCTTTTGTTTATGTTACACATTCTGCGTGTTCGTACCAGTCATTTCGTACCAAAAAACTATCGCTGGAGTTGTGGTGGGAGGACTCCTCGCGTCCTCGCTGCAACTCGAGCGAGATCATCTCAGTCGCATAGTGGGGGAACCTCGGGAGGGGAAATTTGCTCGTGAACAAGAAGTTAAGCAGCTCTGGTGTAGAGCTATACGTATAGGACCTACTAACCTACTAACCTACTCTACACTGCCATTTGGTAGGATCTAGCCGTGTAGGGCACGCTCGGTATAATGATGTGCGTGCCCCTACACAAACGCAGTTTAAAGGGACAGCAAGGTATAAACTCGAAGGCAGGCCCGAACCAAACGGCGTTTG
This sequence comes from Habropoda laboriosa, assembly GCF_001263275.1. Taxonomy (NCBI): domain Eukaryota; kingdom Metazoa; phylum Arthropoda; class Insecta; order Hymenoptera; family Apidae; genus Habropoda; species Habropoda laboriosa. The sequence goes on along the minus strand of NW_017100263.1, from coordinate 2,175,467 downwards.
TGTAGGGCAGGCTCGGCAACTTCTTCCCCGCTGTCGCTTCACGAATTCCGCTACCAGTGTTCCGGTTTCCTCACTATCAACTATTTCATATTGCCTTTACCGTGCTTTACCTCGCGTAAATGCGAATGCATGGAATATATGCGTGAGGCGAGGATACAGCCTCCACATTTCCACTCCTAATCTCCCCACCTCCTCCAATACTCGACAGGAGTTTGGTGGGGGGGACCCAGGAGTAGGGAGAGGAGTCGCTGCAGCTCGCGAGCCGCCAGTCACCCAAGCCTGGTGTAGGGGCACGTACACTATTATACCGAGCGTGTCCTACACGGCTAGTCCCACCAGATGGCAGAGTGTTAGTAGGTCCTAGCCTATACGTATAGCTCTACACAATCAAATCGTTGCCAAACTTTAACAACGTTTATCTCGGAAACTATTTGTTTGCGGCATATGGCTCCTTTCAGACTTTGATGTAAAAAACAGAATACGTTGATGTAAAAAAAAATTAACATTAATTTTCAATGTTATAAACAATTGTGCGGAAACTTTTTTTTACAAATGTCCACCGATCCAAGGATATAGATTAACCCCTTGAAGCCGTGACCATTAATTTTTTCACACCCTATACACGCCAGCCTTAATATTCTTCGAACCGCACATCTTGGTAGTACTATACATAAATGCTATACAACAATGACGAGCGAACAACCTTAAAATATGTAACCTAATTTATTCACTGAAAAATTGTTCATTTGTAGGATAGAATTTTATTATTTTCAACATAGGTAACAATGAATACATTTTTTATCGACAAAAATCGCCATTAACTTTTAAAGAAGAATATAAACTAATGAATCTAAAAAGTTTAAATATCGAAGATTTTTATTTCATTTTAAGCAAATAAAGCGTATGTGGCCCAGAGCAATAAAATACACATAATGCATATGTATACATAATAAATAAATATATTGTAACAAAAAAGAAAATTAGCGTGACAGCTGAAAAATACCAAGGCTTTCTCAATAAGACATACATATGCGGATGTTTGCTGGCTGAAAGTTTACGAACCGCTTACTATCGATATTGTTGTTTTATTATTTGTTTACCGGTGTGTGATTTGATAAATTATGGATATTCACAACTGAATGCAAAGTATAATCAGAATATTCTTGAGATCATTATTTTTAAAATTTTCTTCCATATATTAGCCTTTATTTCACACTTAAATTATGAAGTAATGTTTTATTCTCCCCTCCACCTTTAGTCACATTCATTGCCTAAAAAGTGAAAATTAGTATATTCATGGTTTTGGCATAAAGGGAACGGTAGATATTATTTCTAGCGAAACACTATGGCCTTTTCGAAAATTATTTCATATTTAGATTCAGATATCGTGCTGTACGTAATCATTTTAGCTAATTCAAGTGGGTCGCGTAAACTAGTTCTGCAGGTTGCAGGTTGCTCATCGCTGTTGTATTGTATAATATTCTTACTAGCACAAGCTAGATAATACAGGGAAAACCGTTCACAAATCTAAAACGTACAATACATAAGGTGTCAACGGGGAAAACCGTTGTCATATTTGAAACACAAAGAAAAGTGTTATTAAAAACCTTTCGTAACGAACAGCTCCAGGAAAAAAATATCAGTTCTGTTGAATTCATGCGAAGATTACACCACAAGTTACACGAAAAGTTTTGTTTGATAAGGAATGAATTCTCGGCTGAGAAACCTAATAGAGGTGGTGAAAAATGAATCTAAAATTTGGTTGCCAAATTGCAACCGACAGTTCACGCGTTTCCCTTAAAACGGCCATAATGATAAGTTTTCAACAAAAAACATGTAGGAACTCTTTTATTTACTTTTGAATTCGTACTTCTGTTTTATAAAAAGGACACGAAAATGCACCTTTACGCCGTTGAATCGCTTTTATTGGAAATTATTGACAAATTGTACTGATTGCTTTGGTAGATTTCGTGTTAAAATAGCTTATATGATCGGTTGTTCCTGGACGCATTATCAGTAATCCCCTTCACCCCGATGAGTCAATTTGATTCAAGAGCAACACATATAAAGAGACAGGAGCACCCGTTTACCGTTATCAGTCTGCGAAGACACGTTGCACCGAGTGGATCATAATTTTACATTCCAACAAAATATGAAATCGTTCGTGTTGCTCTGCCTTTTGGTGACTTTGTGCGCCGCACAGGTAAGTGTATACACGAATTTTGATCATCGAAATTCGGCCAGTTTGAGAAGCCAGTTTCTATTTCCTTGAATCTTTCAGACTATAAAGTGATACTATGTCAGATGACATTCTTGAAAATTTATCAAATACAATGGAAAATTATTTGTTTCAAACTTTTTACCAGTTGATCCTTTATTATACTTAATATACGTTGATACTTTGTGTACATCTTAAACAAACTTAATAATGTGCAACAGATAAGTATTGTTTCACCAGCATCAAATTTGTATGAACAAGTAATTGCCAGAAACGAATAATATTGTCCAGTGTGATTTTAATATTGTTTTAACGCAATGTTTAATACATAGGTTTGCAGTTTTAAGCAGTTTCATACTTGAAAATTAAATGGTATTATTTCATTACTACAAATATTAGGTTGCCCGGAAATAAATTGCGGTTTCTGTACATGAGATTTAACGACGTGTAGTTTTGCTTAGAATGAATTTACGTTTCGCAAGAGTTCCTATTCCGTTACAATAAAAATCAGGAGTTCTAGAATTAATAAATTCCACCATGGTATTTACAGCATCCTCTTTATCGCGGAAGATTTTTTCTCGC
>NW_017100263.1:2171176-2172374 GCF_001263275.1 Habropoda laboriosa | reverse complement strand
AAACAAAAGTGTATCGCTTATATGATAGAGCGACGTCTACGCGTTCAAATGGTATATTACTTGATAAACATAAATTTAAAATATATAGTATAGAAAAGGTCTAAATATGACATAACAGAAAACCGCAATTTATTTCCGGACAACCTGATACGTTTCATTGTTAATACATCCGGCATTTGCCATCTAATTAAACGCTACAATTTTATTCTGAATAATAGAAATTTAGGTAATGTAATTAAATCTAATTTAATATCAAATTCTTCTTTAAGAATTAATTTAGAATCAAATCGATAATGTGGTCGATCTCGCTTCAAAACCCGACAGAAAAAATTTCTCGTTATTAATTATTAATCTTTCTTTTAATTACATTCTATAACAAATTATTTCGTCCACAGAGAATACCCTCAAGTAATATATTGAATCAAGTAGTTCAAGCTATAAAAACGGCTAAATCCAACGTTCAAAGCATCCAGTCGGACATCAGACGAGCTAGAACGAACTTTCAGTTAAATACACAAAATGAACTGGCCAACATTAACTATCAAAGTTTTAAGACCATAACCGATATTGAAAGCACGAGGCTTAAGTATATCCAGGTAAGTCATTACCACGAACAAAGTGACACGCTTTGTTAAAAATACAATAGTTATGTTTTAAAAAATACGTCAACGTATAAAGTCTACTGGAATGTTTGTTTTTCCACCTCGATAAAAATTCCCTAAAATTCTTTTCATTTCACTTTGAAAGAAAGAAAAACTACTTGTTGTATGTACCATACAGTCACAAATGATTTGTCTTGAACTTGATTTTATTACAAGTAACGGTCTGTACTAGCTGAAAACGATTCAAGGCTCTCCAATACCATGAAAATTCGAATCACTTGGAATATTATTCGAAATATAAATTTTTTGATATTCTTCAAATTTTTTTAATGTCTTAAAAGTGGTAATATCACTGTCATAAAGCATAGAAAATCTAGAAAATCAAAGGTATATTCGATAAAATATAAATATAAATTGCAGGATTACCCAAGTGTTTCAAAAATCATGAACACTAAAAGCTTTCTTTTTAAATCGAACGGTATTCGAAGTAATTCAAATCTAGAAAGTAAAATAAACATAGGCATCGATCAGGAAAGTAGAAAGGTTTTTTCATTACTGCGGCTACAAAATATATTTACTTTTTCACAAATTTTCAT
>NW_017100263.1:2167725-2169566 GCF_001263275.1 Habropoda laboriosa | reverse complement strand
TATCAAGGCTTTCAAAGTCTTCACAAATTTCAAATTTTAACCCTTTCGCTACGGCGGTCCTCGCCGCGCAATCCCTCCCGTAGAACGACGCGCCGCGCCAAAAGTGTAGACACTGCGCGCACGCACGGTCTTCAGCGCTCGGGGCCAAGTCTTTCGTCTCAAAAACGCCATTGTAACACTGCTTTTAGGAGCAAAATAATTTTTATTCATAGCAATGTATTTATAACTTTTCCATGAACGTATTTAATTAAAATTAATATTTTAATGTTTTAAGCCCAGTTTAAAGACGAAATTTTGTGGTGGGTGACTATAGTCACCCGTCGTAGCGAAAGGGTTAAATAATATTCGGAAAGATGTGAAGTGATTCAGGCCCCGTCATTAGCTGAAACTATGATTAGACAAAGAAAAATGTTTGAAATACTAACGTGGATGATTACTGTTAGGAAAAATCAGAAGAAGCTAAGGCATCAGGCAAAGATGCCGACCAGTGTTTGAATAATGTGGCTAGTAATATGAAATCTGGTAGTCAAGCAGCACGCAGCGAACTCAACAGATGCGACAGTCAAGGGAAACAGCTTCTTCAGACACAACTGCTGAAATTCGACGCACTGCAAGCAGTACGTATTATATTTGTGCTATAATTGATCAATTTGATCAAATCGAATTTGTCTGCTTTAGAAAATATTTTAAGGAATACTTATAAAATCATCTACCTACTTGCAATATTATTTAAGTCTCATTATCAGTTTGCATTTAATGCGTTTCGATTTACACTTTCAGGACGGACAGAAACTGATCAATGAGTTGGACAACATTGCCTTGCAATGTTATAATTCGAACATTAATCAAATGGCAAGTTGTATGAGTATAAAAGTAGGACTCGTTAATAGATCAATCCGTGTATACCAGCAAGAGGCTTCACAATTACAATCAAACGCACAATCTCAGAAAAGCAATATAATCCTATCAACATCCTCTTGCAACAATCAAGCCGTCAATACATGTCGTTCCGCATCTACCGATGCAATATATGCCGCGGCTAATTGCCTTAAAAGCTAATTCATTAAGTTAAGTGCTGAATTCATCAAATGTCCAATTAAGAGTTAAATTGTTTAAGGGTCAAATAAAATAAACCTTCGTTTTTCCTAAACGAATCCTGAGCGATTAGTAATAATAAATTTTAATAGTTGAATATTCCATTTGACTCATTGAACAAACAAAAACCTGAGGCCCTATCGTAACACCTTACACGAGATATGTACTTATGTACTTTTAATAAGTTTTAGGAAACTCGAATGTACTTTTAATAAACAGCAATTTAGGAACACTACTTTTGTTCCTGATTTTTTAGTCATTCTACATTGTGATTCTTTTCATTATTAATTTTACAATGCAAATTCTAGATAAGAAACAAAAAATAAATAATATAGTATATGGTGAAGAAGTATTGAAAAGAAGAAAAAACATCAACTAATTCAAGCAAATCTATTTTCACCAACTGACAGACACTGTCATATCTACACTCGCATTTAATTCCTTTATTGTTTATTAGTGGTTTAATTATTATTAATTATTATTTTACTTTATGTCAATATAAATTACTTTAATTAAATTGTTTCTACATAATATATCATAAAAATAAAAATTGGTTTTGCTTGTATAGTGTCAAATGATGTGTACGTATACAGGGTGTCTAGTAAAGAGTGTAACACCCGGAAATGGGGGGTTGCTAGGGTGACTCTGAACAACTTTTTCCTTTACCAAAATGTTGTTTGAAGCTTCATTTTTGAATTATTAACGAAAAACACTGGCCAATCAGAGCGCGCGTAGAGCCCGCGCTC
>NW_017100263.1:2152190-2167536 GCF_001263275.1 Habropoda laboriosa | reverse complement strand
TATACACACGCTGAAAATTTCATCGAAATCGGTTAATGTTGCTATGAGCTACAAACGGTTAAATATTGTGAAAATCGCACTATCACGACTTTCGGCGTAAAACTGTAATAAATCTGCAAATTCTTACATCTTTCGATGCCTGTCGCTTGTTTCTCTATCCACCGATTTCGATGAAATTTTCAGCGTGTGTATAATTGACATAGATTTACAAAACGTATTTTTTTTTTTTCATGAATAACAAATAAGTCGTTTAATAACTGTGTTCGATACTTTTATTCGTTATCCGAAAGGAATAAAGTGTTTTATTACTTATGAAAAACTTACCCATTCGTCCACGAATTAATCTGCTTCGACGGAACTGGGTCAGTGTGTCGATCCTGACATTTCCAGGCAATCCGAAACAGCTGATGTTACGGCCGGGTCGGTGAACTCATATGATCGGCCCTCGTCAAACGTCGCCTGGCCCGCGGGGAAAGTGGGGGAAAGAACAGAAGACGTCGCATAGATAATGAAATTTTTAAAAATATTATTACTACCGTAAGGTTACTATGACTACCGAGATTATTGTAGATAAAGTTTCGAACAAACCTGAAAGTGTAGGAAGTAAATATGGGCTAGCACTTTTATTTCAGGATTTATTGTCAAACCTGTGGATGACTTTTAAGATGTAACACTTGAATATACATCAATAACATGTTTACTATATGATATGAAATGAAAATAAGCTGACCAAAAGCAATATATGTTACAAATTATGTATACAGGGTGGTCCACGCAATTGTTTCAGGTCATAACTCCGTTATTAATGCATTTACGAAAAAATTCCAAAGGAGAAAGGTAAATAGCTCGAAGAGCAATACATTTGTAGGCCCTTAGATTTTTTTGAACTCCGTTATTAATGCATTTACGAAAAAATTCCAAAGGAGAAAGGTAAATAGCTCGAAGAGCACTACATTTGTAGGCCCTTAGATTTTTTTGAAGTGCAACAGTGCATGTGCAATTAACAATTGCATCATTTCTTTAAATGGAAATGCCAATTTTTTGTTGCACAGATCGATTCCTCTGTTCATTCTACCTAAAAAATTATTAGGGTACCATGGCAAAAAAATTATTAATTCTCGAGATATTTTCAATACATTTTCTTTTATTCAGTGAAATACAATCACAATTTTTCAAATTCTTAGCTTTCGTACTCCAGTTACGATACGTAAATTGCTACTGAATGATGAAATGCTTACTCGTACAAATCAGTTTCTGTTATGACAGCAATATCGAAACGGTGTTTTACTACATAGTCATGAAGCGTTTGAGCATCTTCTTCAATAAAGACATTTTTTGAAAATATCTCGAGACTTACTTAAACATGTGAAAATATTTGGAAATGCATATAATGACCATTTAATGAATAAAGTACGTCGATTATACGAGTGTACCACTTTGCGTTCGAAAAATTAGTGGATATCAGTTTATAATTTTTTTAAGTATGATACACCTCTCAAAAAAACCTGAAAAAATTATACATTAATAACCATAACAAGCTGCTAAAACTGTAGAAAAATGAACATGGTCACACGAAAAACTAAAATAATAATATAAACGAACATCGGTTTTTCATTTTTCTAGGTGTCGTCCCCCACTTCGAAAAATCTGAAAAAATTACACATTAATATCCATAACAAGACACTAATACTGTAAAAATATAAATGTGGTCATTTGATAATTTCAATATAAAAGCACCATTTATAAAATTTCCGAATGTTTAAAAAATCGATTTTGCAACGAACAATTCTGAAAAAATTCACAGACATGTACGCCATTGGGTAGCACATCCGTGATTTTTTTCACAAGTTTTCATCGAGCAGAACAAGAGAAATGGAGCTTAAACTGTAAATTGCATTTCACCCTGTAACTACCCTAGTAATAGAGGTACCAGCTTGATACTTGGCAGAAAGGGTTTTCTTCGAGTGGTCTATCGAATGATATGCACCAAGATCGATTCGGTTTGGAGGCACTTTTACCATGCTTATTCGGCTAGGCCCTTTGATAATAAAAAAAAAACAACATACAATAGCGAGTATTGTCCCGGAAAGTAATGTACTATCACTCACAGATCTGTACCAACGATCTAACAAAAACTAAAACTTAGGTTGCACACCGCTGCCTACAAGTTCTGCGAGTCCACTCCATCTTTATCGTCATTTTGCTAATTGTTCCCGATGAGGTACCACCAATGTAAAATTACCTCCGTATTTCTTAATCCTTTGTCTACAGAATGTGACTTTAAAAAATGTGGAGCAATGCAGATAATTTATTTCTATAACATATTAATTTCTTTGTTTTTGGCAATCTTCCTGCGTCGCTCTACATTTTTAAAACTCCCGAAAGTTCCCGAAATCCCTCCATCATTTTAAGAAGCTTATTTTACAGGTCAAAGTATCATACAAACAATCCAAAGATATTTTTTTCAAATTGCTCTATGGGTGAAAACAGCGTCAAATCAGCACTTGAATCTTTAGCAGTGATCATTATTATGTTTGCATTTTTTCACTTAATAATTTATTATTACGATAATAAATAAAATTTTCTATACATATTCGAAAAGAGTTGTAGAGTATGTATTTTCTATACATATTCTTTACCTTTAAAATGAGCCTAAGATCGAAATATTACGGTTAAAGTGCTGACATGTCGACTGATTTCGTCTAATTTTCCAAAACATTAACATCAAATAGTTTAAATACCGAAGTCAACTCGGCACCGTTTTTTTCATTGCAGTATATTTAAAAATGTAATAGAAGCAGGTAAGAGGTCCAACAGGAACAACCACCGCTTGGCCGTCACAAGCGTTGGCTGTCCAAGGGTTCACGTCTTTCGCTGGACGCGTACGACTTGAGATTTGGGGGGCTCCTATCAGCCGCGCATGGCCCTCACTACCTCTCTTCGACCAAGTATATTTTTGTATGCTTCACTATAAAGGTAATTCACATAGAACTTGCAATAAACCTCAACTGATGCCTTCTTAAACTGTCTGTCCAGGTTCGTATCGCACTGGAAACGATGTCGGAAATATGTCGCCAATAATGACACAAATTTCATTGGATCGCAGAATAAACTACGATAACTAAAGATTCTGTTGGAACATTAGTGATACGGATAGAGCAATTACAAGCTTCCTCACCGCGGAAGGAATTCAGTGGCAGTTAATACCATCATACACACTTTATTTCGGTGGTTTATGGGAAAAGACCGTGCGATCGGCAAAAGAACACTTAAAGTGTGTAATCGGTACGACAACGTTAACATACGAAGAGCTATTTTACGATTCTTGTACAGGTTGAATCTTGTTTAAATTCTCGACCGTTTACATCCCTCTCTAGTGATCCCACAGACCTTCTCCCTCTTACTCTTGGACATTTCCTAATAGATATGCTGACATCAATCCCACATCCCGATATCTGTGATATGAAGGAAAATAGACTAAATCGATACCAGCTCGTATAAAAAATGTTTCAGCACTTTTGAAAGCGATGGCATTGAGAATACTTAAACATTCTACAACAGTGGAGCCGATAAAAGCCGTCATACAGAACGAGAATCTGCCCTCCTATAAGCTGAGGCTTGGGTCGCATTCGCAGAAGGACGGCATGATAGGTGTTGTGTCCATCGAGACATCCAACGGTGTTGTTAAACAGCCAGTGACAAAGATTTGAGTATTACCAATAGAAGAGAAGAACCTGCAACCATCGGAACCTCCACTGCTCGAGGGACAACGTATCCCACATATTGTACATAAATGTAAACAATCGACCATTCTGTTGTATATACTCGTTATCACTTGTAAATTTGTACATAGCTTACGCAACGTCATGTGAAGTTTTCGACGTGTAACATTCTCTGTATTTATACGTATATCTGTTGCACAACTTCCACCCGCCAGCTACGAGGGCAGGTATCACTGCACTCTTTATAAGAAGCAACGTGCTAAGGGCGGTGACGACAGACAATATGATTGGTCAAGGGCCCCGAAGGAAAATCACTAACCATGCTCGTTAAAATTTGGCGTATACAAGAAATGTAAAAACCTCAGGTGTGTCTAGTCAACGTTTCAAAGAAGCAAGAGTCGTAGCATATTATAGTTATATTTTCTCTTTAGTAACGAAATAATCCGAAGAACTACTCGTTGCTTATTTTCATCGAGAATCAAATCTCTTGAACAAGAATAAAACAATTTTTCAATTGCAGTAAAAAAGATCTCTACTTCGTATTTTACTTTATCTGTAAATGAACTTAATTTATTCTCTATAAAGGTGTGAGTATATATGTATGTGTACGTATGTGTATATTTGACATTAATCGTAAAAATTTGTTTAAAACTTAACGAAGGCCATGTGATATCATATATGACATTAAGAGAAAAAACCGAGAAAAGCCTATGTAAATATGTGGGAGAGCTATATATATATATACACACATACACACCCACACACACACGCGCGCGCGCACAGAGAACACACACAAACACACACGCACGTGTATCATATGTATATTTCTCTGAACTTCATTTAAATAAACAGTTGGTTAAAAGGAAAGATAAAATTACGTTGTGTAAAAAGGAATATTTTCTTACATTCGTACAAGAGGTAATTATTCAATTTACATCAGTTGGAACATAACAATATGTTGAAACTTTCGAATAAAACTACACTGCATTACAGGCTATTATTTTACTTAGAAAGAGCCATTTTTCAAATTAATGCTATACTCAATTATATTTTAATCTTATTCGCTACACTTCATACAGGGTTGCTAGATTTACTACCTATATCAACAGACATTCATCTCAATAATAACAATATAGACATCGAACCATAATAGGGATAATGATAGTCTTATATTTTGTTTCAGGTCACGCGATGATTATCCGTGGCACAGATATATCAACGAATTAATTTGACCAGCTCGTGATGTTTGTTGCAATAAATGTATTTTTCTCCTTCTTTTTTGTTTTAGTTCACTTAAAACTAAGAGTAGCAATAGTAGTTTTATAGCAGCAGCAGCAGCAGCAGCAGCAGCAATAATGATAATATTTATAATATCTATCGTTAACATATTTCGATAAAATTATATTAATAATTATAGTTGTAATCGTCATGATCATCATCATTTATATACATATATATTTACGTGTATACGCGTACATGTATGACGACGCACGTTTACAGCGTGTAAGACTGTGTAATCATAGGTGTACGCATATGTTAACACGTGCTAAACCTTCTCATAAGAAATCTTATAAGTATATATCAATTCAGCTCACGCAATCTTTTTCTCTACACTTTTCAGGATCGTGGCTTAAATCTAAAATTATAATTTTTTAACATCGAAGTGATCATCAGCACCGCGTCGCATAATTTTCGTTATAGCAATTAACAATACTACTTTTATAAATCCTTTCATTCCTTTTTTTTCACGTAGAAGTATTTATTCAATAGAACATCATAATTACGGTACAAAAAATATTTTTTTATTTCAATAATTTGTTTCTGAAAAGAAAAAACAAAAACAAAAAAACTGTTCGAACATATTATAAGAGAATTGTCCTTTAATTTTCAGTTATTCCATTAAATGGATTCAACAATTTTGAAAATATGCATACTGTAACACTAAATGTAACAGAATAAAAGTATAAATTTTCCAAATAAATTATGAAATAGCTCCTTTGTATTTTATGATATGTTTAATACAAAAATAATTATGTCTGAAAAAATTTTTCAGAATTAAAATGTATAAAAACCATTGCACCGCGGCTCAGGACTCTCACTTCAAGGAGGAATTTAAGAACACGTGAAATTACTACTAAGCAAATATTATGGGCGCATCGAGAATACCAAATAACAAATTACTTAACTATTGAGTTATTTTTAAAAAGGGAATTTATTTCCTCGAAAACACACTAGCCTTTCCAGATAGAGACGATCGTGAAATGTCACGTCAGATATATTGTAATGTTAAACAAATTCACTGTTACTCAAACTTAGGCAAACAGTGCACGTGTTATTCCTGAAAATAGTAGTATCTCGAGATGAAACCATCAGCAAGGTTTGCATTTTTAAAGAAAATCAGAGGTAGTTGAATAGCCGCAAAAGTTCAATAAAAGTTTCATTTCACAAAATTGTTTGTATTATGTGTATCGCCAATGTATCAAGAGTATCGAATGTTTAAAACTTTCCATTTAATTTAACAAGAAGCTATATTTAAGAGATGATCAAACAGGTCTACCCACAAATATTTTCTAAAGCTCCTTAATAAATGCGATTGTACTTAATGAATCATGAGCAAACTTGCGATGATCTAATTGTTATACCAGATGTATTCCCGACCCATGAATTTTCTTTCCAACATAAGTTATGTCAATATGATTCAAAAACATCGTAGCATCACTCCATAATGAAGGACATTAACAATGATTTGTAAAGATGCAATTAAAAAGGGCAGCTCATACTGTTCGCCATACCCAATAAGAGAGCATTACAATATTTGGAAATAATGTGTTAAACTTATTGCTCGACTAGTCAAACATTCATTTGGAGAGTCAAGTATAGCATAAACACACGCTATAAAATACAACATAGTCCCATGTAAGGAAGTCAAATAGATGCTCCTTGGTACAAATTTTTTAAATTTTATTGTTTAAAACACTTCACTTATGAATTTCTTATATGTACATGTATTCTTAATTTTTTGCTATACCATATAATTCTAATTAAAAAATTCCAATACTGTAAATATGCTTTAAAATTACTTTGAATGAAATTTAAATAAAGAAAACCAAGGTGCATGCTTAGGACTTCCGAAACACATCAAGCTCGATGTAATATTTCTTAAAATGCGCAGGTACGCGAATGTACGATCTGACCTGTGCATCTATGTACTTGTTCAAAATTTTCATCACTCCAAGACCTAGCAGGCACAAGAATCACCCTTGCCATTATTTCTTTGGTCATTGGTCAATTTAATTTGGTCTGGAAATTCATTATACAATTCCACCTAAAACAATAACATGATTTGTTATATTTTAATACTTACTACAACGTAAACATATAAACATTATAAAGCAACTTACCTCACTTTCTTGAGCTAAAGCATTCTTTGCTATCGTTTGGAAGGCTTGTTCAACATTAATGGCCTCTTTAGCACTAGTTTCAAAATATGGAATATTATTTTTAGACACACACCACTGTTGTGCTCTTTTAGTGGAAACCTAGAAAGTATTTATTAACAAAATCATAGGTATTAGAACTCTAAATAAATTAAAATATTGTTCTTACCTGTCTGGAATTTCTAATTTCAGATTCTAAATCAAGTTTATTTCCAAGTACAACAAATGGAAAATTATCTGGATCCCGAGGGGAAGCTTGGATCAAAAATTCATCTCTCCATGAATCTAAAGATTTGAAGCTACTTGGTGCACAAACATCAAATACAAGTACACAACAATCAGCACCTCTGTAGAAAGCAACGCCTAAAGACTGGAACCTTTCTTGGCCAGCGGTATCCCAAATCTGTTTAAAAAAATAAAGAAAAAAAAACAAAACAAGAAGAAATAGACGAACAAAAGTGTAAAAAAAGAAAAATATATGTACTATAATACAGATATTATTCGATCTAATATATATTTACCTGCATAGTAACTATCCTACCATCTACCATTACTTCTTTGGTAAGAAAATCTGCACCTATAGTAGCTTTATATTGATTGCTAAATTTTTTGTTTACATACTGATTCATAAGAGAAGTTTTACCAACTCCTGAATCCCCAAGGATAACAACCTTAAGCAATAGTTTCTTACGAGAAGCCATTGTGAACTAAAAGTAAAAGAAATTTATATATTATGAATTTTACAAATAAATCAAATTAAAAGATGTAAAACATGTTTTATTAATATCATTTAGAATATTATTTAGAAATACTAAATCATATCACTGTTTTCTTTAGAAGATATTCTATGAAAATAATATTAAAATATGCAGTTATGAATCAAAGTTAAAACCTTTGTAACCAAATGTATATGTACTATATACACTATTTGTGCAACTTAGATAAGGGTGAAGTACAAATAATAAAAGTAGTGTGCTGAACGAGTTATAAGCTATTTAAAAGTGAAATTAATTCTCTTTAATAAGAATATATGCGAAATTCAATAGATTGAACTTTGTATTGAACAAGTAAAAAATATAATACTTTTTAAAATTAGAATTATAAATTAAATATCTGTTGTGAACTTATTTTTCGATCTTAAGTAAATATAGTTTTAATATGCAACAGCTTTGAACGTACAATTATACTGTAAACTGATATGAACGTAGAACAATAATCCGAATGTCATGGATAGATGACTTTTTTTAGTGAATCACTGAACGTGAATGGGAAAAGTACTCCCCTTGTAATGACGTATGTACATTACTTGAAAAAAATCATTGCGCGATGTTCCAAATACGCATTTTGGCGGTTAACGTCTAGAAGATTTGAATGATATTGTTATGAAAATAGAATACATCGTGTCAGTGTAAACGAAAATATAATAAAATGCTAATATACGTGATCAAATAAACATAAAATAGAATCCGTTTAACTGCGATGCTTGAAAACCTGTCAACACGCGATCTCGACAATTGAGATTTACTATTAAGACTAAACGAGTAACCTAAGAAACGTTTATGACGTTCATTAGGAAATGTGAACAATGATTGTCAAAGCAATAAAATATCGGTTATAGATTGCGTTACCTTGAATTAGATAGAAAACAGTAAGTGGAATTCTTCTCGGTCAGCACTTCACACAAAGAAAATGGCGTGTTATGAAATCACGAGTATGACAACGATGTCGTCACCTGTTCTTCGCCACTTTTATCGATCGAGTATGATCAAATCTCGATTGTTAAAATCGATTCAATATTCGATATATTTATATTTGATCAAAAATGCGGCAACATTTGAAAGTTTTCATTTTTTATTTAATTATTATAATGCAATACAACATATGTTACATGAATTTTAAATGTTGATGAAGTAAATATTTCTGTAAAATCATAACATAATAACAGAAATTTAATTTATAAAAGTAACCTTTAATTTTATTTATTAATTACATACAATAAAAAGTGGGATTTATTGAAAAACGTATCTTTTTTTTGATGCTCTATTTTCAGTATGATCCTCATTATCTGTATCCGAAACTTGCCTTTTTTTCTGACGCGTTTGGTCATTATATGTTTTTCCTTGTGCACCTATTTCTGATTGTACTTTATTTCGCGACTTGGAATATTCATTAATCTCTTCATCAGATGATGCTTCTTCTTTTATATCACCTGATGCAAAATGATCTTGATTTTCTACTAGACAATGTCTAATTGCCGTGTAACCGCTAACAAAAAAATTATGTACAATTAAACAAGTATAATAGTATAATTAAATGCATGTGTATTTTATATAAACATACGTATTTTTACGATAAAGTTGATAAAATCCTTTATTACTGCTTAATTCAGCTAACTTAAATACAAATTTTTCATCATGACTAATTACAATTAGTTGAAAATTTTTCTGATGTTGTGATCGCAATTTAACAACCCTTTAACAAAAGTAAAGTATATTAAAATTTTAAATAAGAATGTATTTATTTTAAAACATACTTTCTTATTTAAAATGTACTTATTTTAAAACATACTTAGCCAAAGCATTTGCTAGGCTGTCTGCATTTTCTTGATCTAAGTTTGTTGTTGGTTCATCCAATGCAAGAATTCCGCAGTCCTTACAGAATGTTTCTGCTAAAGCCAGTCTTATAATTATCGATGCTAAAACCTAGAATACAATATACATAAATAATAAGAATCATCCTTTCGTTAATAACACTGGTATAGAATAGAGATTACTTTTTGACCAGCACTACAGCGACCTTTCATATCCATTTCATGACCATGTTTTGTTTGAACTAATTTGTAATTATATGTTCTTCTTGCACTGCCTATACCTTGGGTAGCATCTGTACGAATTTCTATAGACGACGTATCTGTTCCAGTATATACAAGTCTCCACATTTGTTTCATAATTCTATTAACAGTCGCCATACGTTCTTCATGATATTCTATCATAGCAGTATCTAACACTCTGCTATATGCTTTTAAATTTAATATGGCTTCTTCAACAACCTAATTCGAAGATAAATTACTCAGGGTTTACGTTATTAATTTTGAACAGTAAATATAAAAAATAAAAGTAGTTGTTTTTGATATACTACCGTTAATTCAATGCATTTGTTTTTGTAACTTTTACGAGCTTGTCTGTACTGTTCCCTTTTTAATTCATGCGTATACTGCTGCACTGCTTTTTCTAATTCTTCTTGGTTACCTTTAACTATGTTTTTCTAAAAATGTATTAGAGCACAATTATGTCTTTATACTGGTGTATTATAACCACTATAAAATGATTTCAATTTTCATTTCTATTTCATAATAAACTAATAAGATTCTTTACCTGACGAAGTAAAGTTTGTTCTTGATTTAATAAATTTTGCCTTTCTTGAATTACTTGTGAATAATTTATAACGTTCAATCTTTCTTTTAAATTTAAACATTGTTGCTGTAAACTGTTAGTTGTTTCTTGGACTTTTCGCAATGTAAGATTGTCCGATAATTCCCTTTTTCGAACTTCTTGACGACTAATTTCTTCTTTTAATTTATTAATTGTTGTTTCTATGTCATTTTTTTGGTGAAGCAGTTCATTAAGTGATTTTTCATAGTTTTTTATTTTCATTTCAGAACATTCTAAAAACTCGGGAATTTTAGAGTACACAAAGGCGTCAACTTCATCTTGTACTTTTTGCAATTCAGATAAGCGTCTAGTTCCTTCTGCTAACAATTTTATATCCATTTCCAATTTTTCCCTATTATCTTTCTAAAATAAAAAATACAACATGTTTTTCACGAATTTAATATAAATGTCAATATTTCTATAAAGCAGTAATTTAAAATATTTAATACCACAAGTTTGTATTAATATATAAAGTATACCTTCTTTCTTTCCAATTTATCAATTTTTGAATTTAATTCACTTTCTGCTGCAGTCACTTTTTGTCTTAATGTATTAACCAATTTTCCAAGAGAAATTTCTTTTGAGTACAAAGCTTCCTGCCTATCCTTTAATTCTTTTAATTTTTGCATGCCTGTTCGTATTTTTAACTGCTCCTCATGTAACGCATTCTGTTCTTGCCGAGCATTATGTATTTTTTCATTATGTGTGTTTAATCTAGATTGTAACTTTTCAAGGTCATCACGAATATTTTTTAAAGACATTTTTAGATTGTCTCTTTGAGTTTGAGCTTCTCCAAGACTACGTCCTGTTTTAATACCTGCATACATAAAAAAAGAATTATATTATACTATATTTCAAAAGGTAAGTCTTCAAACATACCTGCAGCAATCATGCGAGTTTGAAAATTATCAACTATTTGTTTAAGTTCAATAATTTCGTCGATGTATCTATCCCACAGTATAATAACGCCTATTATATCTTTGCACATCGTTAATTTATTTTCAGGATCCAACTTCTTTTGTTTTAACTCCATTTCTATTGATCGAGATTTACGCAATCTATTTTCAGACTTTTGTAAATGATTCCTAAAGAATAGACTAGATTGTTACAAATTTTATAGCTAAAAATATTGTATATATAATAAATAATAAAAAATTTACTTTAATTTTTCCAATTCAATTTGTTCAAAATGCATTATTTTTTCAACTATTGGTTTTAATTGCAACATCTTATCATACTTTTCTCGTTGTATCTTTAATTCTTTTTCACATTCTTTTAAACAGTTTGGATGATTTTTCATTTCATTTTCCATTTCTTTTAATAATTTTACAACGGTTTCGCGTTCATCAAAACTTCTATGACACAAAGGACAACAAGGATTCGTTTCTTTTAATTCCTTCATATATTCTTTATAAGCCGCACCTTTATGAGCGTACATTCCCCTTTTATCTTGGAGGTCCTTTACCATTTTTGATTGTAACAATAAAGCTTCGTCAAAATTTTTATAATCACATATGGATGAAATTTTTTCTTTATCCACTAAGGAAGAAAAATTTACTGTCAATAAAACATTTAAACATAGGTGTAAATTCCAACTTTTAATTATTAAAAATCTCACAATCTATTTCTTTTCTTTTTTTCTGGAGTTCACGTTCATTGTGTGATATTGTTGTTTCTAATGTAGTTAACTGATGTTCTTCTATCTGAATTTTTCTATTAATAGACTCTATTTCATTTACCTACAATGTATAAAATTAATGAAATTGATGAAGTCCTTTGATATTATGAATGTAATATCTATTTTTAAATACCAATTCTTCCTGAATCACGTCTAAATTACTTTTTAGTTTGGTTTGAGATAATTCTTTAATGTCTAACAAATTCATTATTGCTTCTTCATATTTACTTTTCAATTTTTGTATTTCTTCTTCTTTTGAAAGTAATGTAGACTTATTTAGTTCTAATTCAGATTGTAATGAGTTTTGTTTCAATAATGAAGCTATTTCTTCATCAACTATATTTAGATTCATTTCCATTTCATTTCGTAACTTAATATTGTCAATAATTTCTTTCTTGACAGCATCTGCATCCATTGTTTCATTCAACTGTTGAATTGTAATCTTTACTTCCTCTATTTTTGATTCAATAGAATGTAATTTATTTGTTGTTGTTCCAAGCTGTAAATTAAAAAATTTAAACAACCTTTTGTTGTCTAAAATTTAATTAAAAAAACATTTAATTAAAATTTTTAATGAAAAAACAAAACAACCTGCATAATCTCCAATTTTATTTTATTAATTTCTTCCCTTGCTTCAGTTATTTCATTTTCTTTAAGATTCTTTTCTGATTCTACTTTTGAATATTCACTGCGTGAAGTATCAACTGTTTTTTGCAATTCTTTTTCTTCTTGCTCCCTTTTTATCCTATTCTCTTCTACTTTATGTTCTAATTCTCTCATCTTTTCTTCTAGCCTTTTAGAAAGGGCTATTACTTCTGAAAAGTTTTTAAATTTTACATTAATGTACATGAATTTAAATTTAATCTTTTTCTTAATATATAATTAGATTTAAACCTATTTCTGAAATATTTGAATCTGCAGTATCAAGATTCCAAGCAGATAATGTCTCATTTAATATTTTATTACGAAAAGCAACTTTTTTCTGTTGATCTTTAATTTGTTGCCTTAAAGAACCATTGGTTACTCTTTCATTAGCTAAGATATTTGATATTGTAGACTCTTCTCCACCAATAGCTTTTAATCTCTCTTCACACTAAACATTTAAAGAGAAAAATTTAAGTCAAATTTGACATTTGTTTTATCTGAATAAAAAATATCATACCTCTTCTATGTCACTACATTTTCCTATTAATCCTTCATTATATGATTCTATCTGTCTTAATAATTCTTCTGTTGTTCCTTTAAATACATATGGCATATCTTCTTTTAATCTGTTCAGTTGTTGGTTGGACATATCATACTCTGCTTTTTTCTTCTCTAAAGAAAAAAAATTATATATATATTGAATATCTCGAAAACTATGGGTGATACGGAAAAATGTTTCAAATAAATGTTGTACGATGTCAAGGGGGACATATGATACCGATATTTATATTATCTTACAATGATCTCAAAAAGACTCGTAAAGGTCACGTTTATATTTTTAAATGGGAACTATTGTATATTTTATTGCATACTTTTGTAGCCGACATTGAAACGTTTTCAGAACACTGCTAACTTGTGCTATGCGCATATACAGGGTGGTCCACGCAAATTTGCACACCTCGAATAACTTTTATGTATGCGTTGTATGAGAAAACTTTTTATATAAATGTTGCATAGTTCGAGATAGATGGAGTTTCAGAGATTTCAAGGTCAACTTTGTTATTTTAAATGGAATGCTATATTTTTTATACCAAAACATCGAAGAATGTTGAATTGTGAATACAAAAGTATTGACCTTTATCAGCCCTAAACCTAATAATTAACGAATAATTTCGCTTCGTTTCTTGAAAATGTACTTTGCGCTAGAGTACGAAACTCGCCGATATCTTTTATTGTACTAAAGGTCTACCGGTACCCGAGCGATATCTGTTACGCATCTGACAGTACAAACACCAATAACTCAATACTGAATCAAAGACATAATAAACGATTGCGGTGCTGTAATGTTAATAAACATTGTCACGTAAACACCGCTGTCTTACAGACATCTTTGCTGACTTTGAATCTCCAACTTGATATTACGCGAATTATTCAAACTTCTTATCTTCTCTTATGCTTTTCAAGTTACCAAATGTTACAAATGTCAATACGAATGGTGAAAACTTTTCTTTAATTAAACATTGGTAAGTAGGAATAAATGTGGATCATTTATGTCGGTAATTTGAGAAGCATAAGGTGACATATGAAGATCGATCTTTGTTTACTGTATGCAGCCTAATAGGTGTCAACCAGCGATTTACTCCCTAGGAACTCGTGAATTTATAACATTTTACATTAGTTTCAGCAAACACCCAAAAAAATGTATAGTTCCGTTTAAAAATATGAACTTGATTTTGAAATTACCCCTCACCACTCAACCTGCAAAAAAATAATTTTCATCATATGATGCCCCCCTTCATACCAAACAACTTTTGTTGAAATATGTTTTTGATAGGTTCAGTCCTTCACGAGATATTCCAATTTTGCGAGATAAAGGAAACACCTTGTATATTTCTAATTATAACTAAAACCAAAATTATTATTAATATTTATAAAAACATTACTTTCTTCACATATTAAGTCCTTATAATCAGTATCTAATTTTTCCAGTTCTTTAATTTTCAAATTCACAGGTTCTAATTCTTTATCAAGTTTCTGAATCTTGGCCTTAGAATTTTCCAATCGTTTTTTGTGATCATCAAGCTTTGTTTCTTTGTCTTCTACTTCAGTAACAATAAGTTGACAGTTTTGCTTCTGCTCTTTCAATATATTTACTCTTTGTTGTAACTCTTTACTATACTTCATAATGCTTTCAAGTGCTTTGTTAAACTTAGCACTATCAAAAATTTCATCAAATTTTTCTTTTAATTTTTTACCATCTTGAAAAGGCCAACTAAGGTCTTCTTGATGACAAAAAATGACATAGTCCAAAATGGGTTTTGAAACACCTAATGCCAATGTAAGTTCCGTATCAACATTGGCGCACCTGTTAGTTATTGATACCACCTATATAAATGAAGAAAACATTAAAAATTTTAAATTTTTATACAAGAA
>NW_017100263.1:2151127-2152036 GCF_001263275.1 Habropoda laboriosa | reverse complement strand
AAATATAATTACAAGTATTTTTGATGCAGTTATGTTTATTATGTGATTGTATCACAATATAGATTATTAAATTATACCTCTTTTGTATCTTTATTTACTCTGCTTAAAGCACTGTCAAGAGTTTTAAATTTCATTGAAACATTTGTTTTTGTAGATTCAATTACTCTACATATTGTGTAGAGGTTACCTGTTGCATCAATTATTTCAGCCCTTACAACACCTCGAACCTATTTAACAAAAAGAAGATAAATAAAAAGAACAACCCTTAAAAATGATAGCAAATATTAATAAAGAATTGATCAAGAAAAAAATGTCTAGATCTCATATCTTAGTTTCATATTAGTTTTTTTAAATAATTGATAATCTAATAACTTTATTAAAACAATAACTACAAAATTATGAAGTCCAACAGATAAATTAAAATGAGTACAAAGGAATAATAAACTTTATACCGATGAAGTCTTCGATAAAGTTGGATCATGAATAAAAAATTTTCCTCGATCAGAACCGGGTGGAAATTCACCACATGTAGCAAATTTGAGAGCTTCAATAATTGTTGTTTTTCCAGTGCCATTTGGACCAAGAATAAGAGTCAAAGGCCGAGAAAATCGAATCAAAGCTTCATCGTTGTCATCGCCAAAATTACGAATACCACGAATAGAAAGTCTTCTTATTCGTGACATCGTTCAAGATGTAACAATTAAGCTCAATTATTACAAAATGATTCAATACGGTAAATTGACACAATAGATAAAGGAACTACCCCAAGTAAATAGGTATATAAAAAATTCACCAGCTTCAAATTCGCGCGAATTAACTGACATGGCACTTGTGACGTCTGCATAGAGTAAAAGCAACTAAGATGTGAAACTACTTTAATTCGAAATGCTTATAAGTAATTATTATTTT
>NW_017100263.1:2148126-2151095 GCF_001263275.1 Habropoda laboriosa | reverse complement strand
AAAGATATATAATACATACATAAAATATATATGTAATTCTTAAGAAAATAATTTACATATTTAGATAAATAGTATTGTAAAATGGTATTATAAGTTGAAACACATTTTTTATTTTAAATGTGTACACAAATATATTTTTATTTTTCGTTTAGCTTTTGAAATTAAAAAATTCCATATAATAGTTCTTATAAAAACAGTATGTTTTAGTGTGAAAGTTTTAGTGTGAAAGTTTTAATAATAACGAAATAACTTTCCATACTGTACTGTTACGTACGGTATCGGTAAACGGATCGTGGGTTGGTGCCCATGGAGCGCTGAACGCTCTGCTCGCTGAAATGCGGGAATATTCAAATAAAACTTAGCAGATTTTCGTTGCAACTGGTAGTTTTAAATTGTAAAACTGTTTCGAGATCCTTTAAGGATTCACGAATTATCAAGACTCAAGATACAGAAATGAATGAAAGAATTGGGAAGTTTTCTAGGACGCAAGGTCTCTCTTCTTGTTCTTCTCCCAGAATTTGGATCCTCCCCTAGTCCTCCTTTCAGATCCTGGTGGCCTAATCAAGTGATAGTTTCCACCCCATAGATCGACGCTTCTTCTCTTACACTTACTCCACCCCGATCCTTCGTTAGTGGATGGTAGTGGTAGCGCTTTGTAGGTGTGGTAGCGCTCTGTAGGTAGTGGTGAAAACGCAACGCGAATGTAACCGCCAACGTGATGTGCACGTGCAAGGGAAAGTGTGCACATAGCGATTCGCGCGAGAATTAGCCCTTGTCAATATTTATGGCACTCTTAGTGTTTTACTTAGTTAGTTGACTCGGCTGGATATCGTTGAGATACAAAACAGAATGAAAAGCGCGTATATACATATATACATTTCTGAGTCCTGAACAAACATTCTGTCGAGAAAGTCTACGTGATTTAAACTTAAACTCTCAATTGGTTACAGTTCTTGAATACAATCTTTCGACTACAATAACAAAGCATTTCCGTTCCGAGTTCTAACTTTCCCATCGCCATACCACGCATCTAACTCTTAGACGATTTCTAGATACAGTCTATCTTTTTGAAACATACATTATTGACAATTCAAATTGCGCTATAGTCATGCGTGCCGATCTCTATGTAGATTAAGACCACCTTAAAGCTATATTCACGAGCATGCACGACGAGTGATTAGAACTACGTTCACGCGATAAAGTACCAGGGCCTATGTAAATAGAATTTGAGATTTTCGGCAATACTGAAAATATTAAAAAATTTCAATTACTGTTAAAAATAATTTAGATGAAAATTAACAAGAGGACGAAAGAAATATATGTACAACATTTCTATTTATACAACAGCTAGAGTATACATTTTCATGCTTAAGCGGAAGGTTTATTGTGTGTGTGAAACATAACCATATATTTCGTTAAGCCGATCTAGCTGAATGGAAGCCTGTGTATTTTAAAGTTTATTTTACTGTACTATTAATTGAATAATAGCTTTAAAATGTTAATATTCAATTATGTAATACACAATGCAACACATGTTTTATGTACATTAAGAAAATTAAACAAATTATGTTTCTCAATTTTTAAATCGAAAATACATAATAAAAATTGTGCTAGTTATACAGAACCTCATATAATATCACAAAATAGGCCATGGAAAGTATTATTTTTTGGTACAGATGAATTTGCAGTAGAAAGTTTAAAAACGTTGCATAAAAAATAGTAAGAGAAGTGCTATTGTTCTACTGTGCATTAATCTCCAATTGTTTTAAGTAAGTTTAAATATATGTATTCTCTTGCATAGTGATTCAAAAGTTTTGCAGCGACTAGAGGTTGTTACTACAGATAAAAAAAAGGAAACTCCTGTTATGAAATATGCAAAACAAAATAAACTTATAGTACATAAATGGCCAATTGAAATTAATGTATCTGAGTTTCATATTGGAATACTTGTCTCATTTGGACATTTAATTCCATCTAAAATCATAAATGCATTTCCTTTGTGAGTTACTCTTTCTAATAATGCCTTTGAATGATTTAATATTTACAAATATACTTTATGAACATTATATGCATTTAGGCACATTATTTTATAGAGGTATATTAAATGTGCATGGCAGTTTATTACCTAGATGGAGAGGAGCAGCACCAATAATTCATACATTAATAAGTGGAGATTCACAAACTGGCATTACAATAATGAAAATAAAACCAAAAAAGTAAAATTTATTACCATTTCATTACAAATATAACTTCAACTGTTTCCATACTTGAAAGACTTAATATACAATATGTTTATTGTATATAAAGTGATTAGAATAAAAATTTTTATAAAGCTATATATATTTTAAGATGAAAGTTAATCATATTGTATCAACAACAAAAGTATGCTTTGGCAAATATTAGTTGATGTTACTTAAGTTAAATGCTTTTTAGGTTTGATATAGGAGAAATAGTATTGCAAAAGCAAATAGATATTGATGAACATGAAACATTACCAGAATTGCACATGAAATTAGCAAAACTTGGAGCAAATCTTTTAGGAGAAACATTTGAGAACTTGTTAGAATTATTACAATCTGCAAAACCTCAAAATGAAACAAATGTAACATATGGTGAATATATATTTCAGTTGTTAAAAAATTACCTAATTAACAATTCAAACATTGCAAATTCCTAATTAATATTGTACCTTTAGCACCAAAAGTAACATCAAAATCATCTTTAATTAATTGGAATGAAATGTCTGCAACAATTATTTATAATTTATACCGTGCTCTTCTGGGATTATATCCTTTAACTACAACATGCCAAAATGCAAAAATTAAATTATTTGATATTCAGAAATTTGAACCAGCTTCAATTGGTACAAAATTTGAAGGAGAAATACCAGGTAGAAATGCAATTTTATATACATTCTTCAATAATAATAATAAAAAAAAAAAAATTGAAAATAAATATTTTTCTTATTT
>NW_017100263.1:2141150-2147855 GCF_001263275.1 Habropoda laboriosa | reverse complement strand
TATATATATATGCATAATATATAACAGACATTATTATGTGTATATATATATACATATACATGTATACATACATATATAAAAATATAAAATTTACATAAAATTAGGTAGAATAGTCCATTGAAAACAAATATTGAAAAATTTACTCTAGACATATAAAAGATTTAATACATACAAGTGAATTTTACAATATGTATTTTCAAAAGACTTTTATAATTAGAGGAAAAATTATGTCTATATTCTGTATATTTTACAAAAAACATAATGATATTCAATGTCTTAATTTATTTGAACGTAGAATTATAGCTGCAGACATAAAATTGTTGATATTAAGTCTCAGTTTCAGAGGCCTGAAATGAAAGAAATATTTTTACTATTACAGATTCTTTGTTTTATTGAATTAAATTAGCTTCAATATATATTTCCAGTGACAATTTTAGATCAAAGATAAAAGTATCCATAAATAAGTTTTAGCCTAATTTGTTGCTTTGGCTGCTTCGAAATTATACGAAGTGTAGGTGTATTATCCATCTTTTATGAAGAATTGTTCCCATTTTCTTATAAAAGTGAGATTTTAAGTTTTTTTTCGTATTAATAACTAATTGCCATTCGATATTTCGTAAATGGAACGTTGTATTTGATTATTCAATAAATAAAGATGGCACAGCTTTTACTGAAAATAATTAGTTAATGTTAGCAACTAGTTATTAATAAGATTGTTTGTTCTATGTTTAAGATTATTGAAAGAATTTATAATTTACATGTATTTAACATTAAAGTACTTCATATTTTGTCACGTATATATATTCTGTAGGCAAAATTAATTATATTATAGGCTGTGTTTCTTCTATAAATTAATACTTGATGTCAATTTATATTCCATAAAATCTTCCTTTTATCCCTTTTTGTTTTGACTAAATAAAAAGTACCTTAACAATATAGTTTGGGTTAATGTTGCAATAATGCAAATAATAAAAGTTGATTAACTTACACTAGGATCGCAGTCCGCACAATGCCAGGAATAGCCTCTTCTTTTGGGTGACTTTTTAACTGGTGGGTCAAGGCAGGTGAAGTGGTAGCATTTTTTACATTCATCACACCTGAGATGTGAAAAGTGACGATATCGTAAATTCAAAATATATTTAAAAAATTAATGCTTGATGTATTTATATAAACTAACATGACGAGATTTTGATTGGTACCAGGCGTATCACAGACATTGCAATGTGTTAAGAGGTCTGTATCCTTTCCCCTTTTCCCATTTCCTGTAGATGTTCTACTACTTGTATTATTAGTAGATACATTTGCTGTTACAGCTGTAGTATTTGAAACTAAAGGTGGAACGGGTGGAGGTGGTAGTTTAGGTAGTGGAGGTGGTGATGTAATTTCAGTACTAGTAGACGTGGCAACAAACATTTGTGGACTTGATTCAGACGCTACATCCCCCTCTGGTCTTGGAATTGGTTTTATCTGTTTATTGAAATAGGTATAAAGTATGTACGCATATCGCAACATTACAGTTTATTTGCAAATAGTTACATACCTTTATTGTGATTCTCCTGTGAATTTCTGGTTGACTCTGACCTTCTGGATTTTCCACATCAAGACTTTTTCTCTTATGTTTGCGTTTTCTTTGTTTCACTCCGGTAATTGGATCAGGAGTATATCTTTTATGTTTTTCCCTATTAACATTCAATGAAATTTTACATTTCATATTTACATAAAAAATATATTTTACACACCTTCTTCTCTTTTTTGCACTTCTCTGTGAAACTGATTCTGTACCATCTGCTGAAGCTACCATATACTCCGGTGAACCTTCCCTCGTTATTGTTACATTATTAATAGGTTGTTGATTGTATACTGATTCATTTGATGGCATAGGGGTTGAAGATGGAGGTTGTGGCCCAACTGGCTTTATGGTTACCTATATAAAAATGTTTCACTTAAAAAGATATAACATCTCCTATACATATATTATTATATTTATAACAAGAAAATAACAATCAAGAACAACACAAAGTTTGAATAATATAATATTGCATATTATATACTTTTGGTGTTGTAGGTGTGTCAGGTGCGGTAGTATTGGTTACACTGCTAAGATTAGCGGAAGAATTTTTTGATGTGCTAGGCGTTGTTGGCGTGGTGGGCACTTGCACTTCCTGTGGTGGTGTTGGTGTTGATGTTAAATTGGAATCATCTTTACAGTGCCTTAATTTACGTGGAGCTGAAGTGTCAACACGTTCAACTTCTGATCCAGAAGATTCTTTGTCACATTCAGAACACTGCCTGTTTTAGCAAGTATTTTATATATATTATTCTAAATCCAATACCAAAATAATAAATGAGCTATATTATTTATAAACATACAATATAATAATACACATACCATCCCATAAGTTTTGTTTTTTTAGGCATACGTGATAGAGGTGGGCTAAGACAAGATAAATGATAATGGAGGTGACATGTATCACATTTTGCAAGTAGATGTTGATTTGTAGACCTTCTACATATTCCACATTGATGCCTTAATGTTAATTCGCCTTTATGATTTTGGTCTTGTGCTTGACTGCTTAACACTCTACCTTCACGTACTCCTTCCGCTCCTTTACCAACTGGTAAGGGAAAACCAACACCCATTTTCAAGGCAGCTGCTGTAGGTACGCCTAAACCTGTACCTATTCAAAAACCATGATACATTTATACACTTTATACATTTAAGATCTAACTTACCTAGAGTTGGCGCTATTCTTGGTTTTGCCAAATCAGTTATTTGTGGTAGAGGCTTCACGAAACCACTACTCTGAAGCACTTGGTGGTACATTTCTATTTTTTCTTTTAATGTTACATTTACTCGAATTTGTTCTTCATTATCTTTCATTACTTCATCATATTTCCTATCTAACCTCTGTTGTTCATTAAGTAATTGAGAATTAATATCAAGAAGTTCTTGTAGTCGCCTTTTCATAGATGTAACTCGTAAATTGCGATCCAAATAATAACCAATAAATTCTACACTAAATGCAGGTGGAATATGCCATTTCTTCCTAACATCAACTAAAGCTACAAGTTGTGCTTCCTGTGCTTCCAAAGCAGCAGTATCAACACCCATGAGTTCTGCCTTCCTTGCTAAGTGTCGGCAAGCAGAAGCAGAAGTAGTTAATAGCCGAGGCATTTTTTGAGTTGGTACTACAAAAAATATAAATATTTTGTTATATTTAATTTTCTCAGATATTATTTTTAGGACATTTGTAATAATGAACTTACCCCATGGTGGTGGTCTAGATGCTTTATGAGCTAAATATTTATGCCTATGCTTTGCTAATTTTCTTTGTATTCTACGTTGTTCTTCAGTATCTAAATGATTAGGTTGCTTTAATAATTGTTGTCGGTATTGAGCTCTTAATTGTAAAGCTAACCAATTACGCCTACGTCTACGAACAAGTGTTTTATCGGAATGAAGTTTACAGTGTGCATAGAATGGATCAGCCTGATCAACTTCCTCACTGTGAGCTTCAGATAACAGGCCTTCCCTTTGTGCACTATAAAAACAACGTTATATTTTTAATTCTACTTTAAACTTGATTTTGTTTAGATTTATATTACATAGTTTAATTATCTTCGTAAAATATTACCAGGTAACATGAAAATATGTATGACACATTCCTGCATCACATTCTATGCATACACCAGTACGAGCAAAGCGTGCATCTTCACACAAAGAACACTGCTTTGCTCCCCATTTACTATATGCCATTTCAAAAAGTGTTACACTTGATAAACGATCAACCTAAAATAAACATACATATTAAAAAATATATATTCTCTACTCACATTTAACAAAAATTATAGAAGTCTTATATACTTCTCCAAAAGCAACACCGGGAACGTAAAGTGCACATACTAAATGAACCCATTTGCCTACATCAGTCTCCTTAAATATTCCACCTTTATTAGGACAAAGTTCACAAGAAGGATCCTCAAAGCCTGCACTACAAGCTTCACAAAACCATGGTGCTGACTGACATAAGGAATCAGTACTTGAGAAACTTTCAACATCAGATACACCATAACATCCTAAAATAAATTTAATTTCAAAGCTATTCTACATTTTTTACCTTCATGCACACTAACACCACAACCATCACATTCAACAATTTCATTAACATCGTCACTTCTATCTCCTAAACAACCACAACAAATTAACATTTTGTTTAGTTTATCTTCAAGTGAACCACCCTTTAATGCTTGTTGTTTAGCTTGTTCAATTACATCTCCCACAGTTAAATTAGGATTTTCTTTTTTATTCAATAATGGATCTTCTAAAGAATCATCAGATTCCTCTGATGCATCTTCTTCCTCTTTCATAAATGCAGACAAGCTTATATTAGTTTGTTTAAAAATATATATTAACAATGTTGTATTGGAAATGAATGTAATATAATTTACCTTTTCCAATATCATTAGAATCCACCGAATCGTCATCAGATTCTTCACAATGATCTTCAATTCTGAAATCACTGTCATCAGAACTTTCACCTAAATCAAAATCAAGCAAAGATGGTGCTGATCCTACAGGCTTAACCCTCCTCTTTTTTGGATCCCTTTCAACTAAAAAGAGTTGAAAATTTGATATAACTGTTTATATATATGATGCTTAAAATATTTAAGAAAAAGGAATAAGCACGATATTAAAAATTGTTCATTTAATACAAAGGATACACTCTCAAAAAAGTACAAAAAAATAATTTTAGGTTATGTAAGTACATAATTCACGATAAATACGTACAAATGCTAGTCATATTATTCTTAAAGCAAAACTTTTGCTTAATTTCAATGAAAATATTTCATACTTTTTGAAATACACAAAGTTATTTTTTCTTTTAGAAGTTCTGACACATCCGTATACCGCTATATAGTTTTTAAATGCCTCCCACTACACACTGAACTCATCAAGTCGTCACTGTAAAATACTGACGTACGCTTAATATATGACGCCGGTATTGTATATTATGTTAAATTTTCATATATTATTATTATTATCCATTGCATCACGAGTAAACAACGATTAATGAGCAAATTATTTTCTAAATTAAAAAAATTTTCGTATCAAAATTTTGAAAAAAAAAAAAGAAAAAGAAACTACGTATGTAAGGTAAAATTATGATTTATTTATATCGTAAAATTAATAAAGATACAAAATTCATTACTGTGAATATATTCAATAATGTAATTTGATTTTTATTTTTATTTCAATTATACAGTTATATTAAAAAAATATATGTACATATACTTAGAATGTAAATATGTTTGATATAATATTGTACCTTTAATTCATTTTTCTAATATTCTACATCCATATTGTCGAAAAAATTATAGCTAAAGTTGTTTGCAAATTTTATATATAAACTTAAACATTTAATATATAATTTTATGTTATGAGAAAATATTTGTTTTTGTTTATTATATTACTCAATTTAACCTACAGTAAAATATTTTACGAGATTTTAACAGATAATTTCCTTAACTTACTCATTGTTTTATATAAAAATCCTACATCGTCGTCCTGAGACATTCTTGGCACAAATTTTCTTCAACTCAGCAATATAAAAGTTAATACTTCTTCAAATATATTACTTTTAACACGTAAATAACAAAATTTTATGATATATATGATAATTTTATGATATATATCATAGTAATATACACATTATTTCATATTAATGTTTTTAAAACCTCTTAGCGAACTATTCAATTATTATAAAGGTATGAACTAACTTCCTTTGGTAATGTTATCCTTCCGACGCTGTGTTTCTACTCGAATCAGAAACCAATCGCCATATTGAATCTCGAAATCCTTCAGCGGGAAGTACAATTAAACTACGCTAAACTAATTACATATTTATTTGTGAAATAAAATCAATTTAAGTATATTCAACATCTGAGTACTAATATTTTCAATAAATTTGTATTCATTATTTGATTCTCAGTTCACTTTTATTACTTATATGTAATATTAGTTTAAAAGACCAATTTTCATGCTTAAATTCATTGAATATTATGATTATCTTCCTAAAATTATAATTGTATTAATAAAAACATTTGTTTAATAAATATAATAAAAGGAATTCATAATTATAAATAACGAATTTTACTATTTGATATAGGAATCACTATAAAATATGTTGTATTAAAATATGACATTTATAGTGTAGTATTAAGGCTGGAACTTAAAACAAATTAAGCGGTACTATTCGATAATGAAATAATAATTAATTGTTATCAGGTTGCAATGCATTTTGTAATAACTTTTCGGTTTTCAATTTCTATGAAATCTGATGAAAATGTTAAGACTGGCGAAAATATGGTTAAAGATAAGTTTAAAAGAAAAGGAATACGTTTGCCCAAGGAAAATAAAATAAATAAAAGCACAATTGAAATTACGCAAATTCGAAAGAATATTATACATGTGGATTTAATATTAGTAGAAATATACGTTGAATATGAACTTCTTCTAAATTATAATTTTAATGATTGTCGTTGTTGGGAAACAGCTGCAAAAGGTACATAATACAATTCTTTAATTCGTTTTATTTTATGTTTCAGAACATTGTATTGAAAAAGTATAGTATTTCTTTTCGTTTCGTAATTTTTTAATCTCGGTTTTAATAATACATATTTAATTAATTATTATTTTTAATTTAA
>NW_017100263.1:2136226-2140815 GCF_001263275.1 Habropoda laboriosa | reverse complement strand
TTTAATATCCTTTTATTTTTTATATTTTTTTTTCATTGTATAGGGCTAAAAAAGACAAAGTAAAAGGATTTTATATTGATAATAAATTCATTAATACAGAAAAAGAAGATTTTCTTAAAATATATCCTCTTGATTTGTATTATTCTAATTCTACTACTAAAGTTATAACTCCACCACTTCTACAACCAACAATTATAGAAAAAATTTAGACAACATATCTTGATGTGATACCGGATATTAGAATTTTTATTAACATGTGTTCAAATAAACTGCATAGAGAAAGAATAATTTTCAGATTATGTAATGAGTTTCCATTTAATAATTCAAATAAGATTCATAACAAAACAGGTTTTATTTAATTCTTTTTCTACTATTATTTTACATTTTTTTTCAAATACTTTCCCAAACTTTTTATGATAATCTTATGAGATGATACATGCGGACATGCATATATTTCGAAAACTGACGAGAAAAGAACGTTTTCCGTTCGAGATTTTCAATTTGAATTGCTTATCACACAGAGTCATAGAGAGAAGTGTATTAACATCGAGATAACAAAAAAAAAGTTCCTGAAAGAACGGAAGTAAAAAAACGAAGAAGGATGAAAAGAAGCAAGGAACACAGACATACGAGATACAATTACATTTATGTATATAAAAATGGAAGAAAAAATAGAAAAGAAAATTCTCCCCGTCCGGGAATTGAACGCCGGTCTCTCGCGCTACAAGCGGGCATACTAACCTGTCAGAAATGCCCAGAGCCGGGGTAGGGCGGGCGCAAAATTAACTAAAAACGTTCACGTTGTCGTAGCGTCGTTCCCCACAAAGTGCGCGTTCAAAGATCTCGTGAAGAGTGAGGACTCATCGTCCTGCCGATCCTTGTCCACTTCCCACGCGAAGCAGGCCTGGGAAAAGTCCCAAAGGAGCGAGTCACCCCCACCATGTGCTGGGCCTGGCCTCAAGTGGCTCACTTCACTGTTTTCGAAATGGATTTTCTTGCAAACCACTTTTTTTCGTAACATATGTATACTGTGCCAATAAATAAAACAATCTATACAAATAGTACAACAAATCCAAAACATACAAAGGATGAATATGATTAAAATATAATGAAATCAATGGCTCTAGGATAGAGCACTCTTAATCTCAACAGTAAACTTATCCTACCCCGCTTATCGCTAGTAATATAAACATATAACTAAGGTTAATTTAAGCTAGGGAGTAGATATATTAGATATGTACAGAAAGGAGGCGAATCGTCAGTTTATGTTGCTCTCGTATTGAATTTTTTTGTTGTATGTTTTTCTATTGTAGTGGTAAATGATTGGTAAATTCGTGTCGTTTTGTATTAGACCTATGCTATCTAAGTATAAAAATGAGGGGTGTATCCTGTTTGTCTAGTTTTCTCGTAGTACAGTAATGTCTCTACAACTGTCAGTTAGCAAGGAACCTAAACATGACAATTGTAGAGTCAGGGACTCTATTTTCGAGCCTCGCGCCCGCCTTTGTAGTTTACCGAACGAAGACAAGGGCAGCAAATAAAAGATAAGGATGAAACAGGAGTCGAGGCAACCAAGCGATTTAAACACCAACTTTTTTAATTTTACGTTTTTTTATCCCGAAATTTTTCTTAACATATTGATGAGATTTTTCTGATGAAAATGACATCAAACACGATATAATTTGAACAACATTTACTTATTAATACGTTCACTGTCACGCTAGATTTACCGGTTGCTCTCATGCGGCCACAAGAAAATATTCATTATTTTAATATTTATTGTATGTCTGGGTTTTGAGTGTGAGGTCGTCCAGGAGGCTGGCGCGCCTTTCATTTGTGATTATGAAGTTTACGTTAATTTGTACTATGTTTAAGTGTAAAATTGTAATTTTATTGTGTGGACGTGTGTGATGTTGTGTGGGAACTAAACATTAAAATTCTATGGCTATTCGGAGTTTGCAATAAAGTTGATTCGATTAGTATTTAGTTCTACGATCTCTGCGATGCGTGACATTTGTTTGCTTACTGAATTTGTGATGTGTTTGATTTCTTCTAGTAGTGTTGGCTGGTGTGTTTTGGTTGATAGGTTTTGTGTGTGGTTCTGTTAGGTGTTAGTGGGTGTGTGAGCATCTGTGTGTATCTGTGTTTGTTTACCTGTGAGCATTAATCTATACGAAATAGCCGGGTTAATTGTTTTATTGACTAGCTAGAATTTGCTCCCTAAAAGTTTCTCAAAGATAGCTATAACTGGTGTCCCTGTCATAAACCCATCGCTTTCTAATTGAGACATGTTAGTGCCATTCACTAATAATAATGCATCAGCGTGTGCAATATCAAAGAGATCATTTAACTTATCAAGAAAATCTTGCTCCTGTTTTTCTCGCAACCGACTTCAGCGTTTAGAAGTTTTTTGTAACGTCCTCCATTCATTATATTGAGATTCTAATTTTGTAACGCTATCTTGCATTTTCTTTGTTGGAATTCGTGCTTTTCTCAAAGAACCTCAACTTCCTTTATAACTAAACCAGCACTCGATCGTATGTTTAATTTTATCTTACGTAATTGCATAACAAAACTCTTAACACTTGTCTGTTAGATTTCAAACTGGCACCAATAATTTGATCACGATCGAGTAGAAATAATTTTTCTCTCCTAGTTTGCATCTTTAATTTGGATTTTCACTTTCCGTTTTCTACAGTGTTGCACTACTGAACGCTGAGAATATATTACCAAGGTTAGTTTTTTATTTCAAAGGCCTGTCTCTCTGAACCTTCGGTTCTGGGTCTTCTCTCCAGCGCTGGTAGAAGTCTAACGGATTTTGAGGGGTTCAAACTACCTACTTACCTGATGTAAATAGGTGTATTGTCTGACAAAGCAAACTTAAGGCTTCAGGCGTGTTTTAGGGCCTAGAAGTGGGAGATGTAGGAGAAATTGTGGTGTCTCGCTGTTAATCAGCCAATAGCGATAGAATAAGGCTATTGCTCTTACTCTTCTATGAACGATAGCTGACGGTTGAAAATCACGCAAGCAGTCGGTAACAGATGAGTAGTCGATAACTGACCCGAGTGAAAATTTTATACATTTAATACCACAGTCGATATATAGGCACTAGCGCAGACGACGTACAGGATAGACCTTGCATCTTTGGGGACGAGAAGACCCTTACCATTTTCGTGTCGCTACCAACGTTACTGATTCAGCATAGAATAAGGTTACAACATTAGTAGTGGTTGGAATTGGAATTAAACGTAACTATGAAATTACGTTTCAGAAGAAGCTGATAATATGTGAAGCATGTACTTATGTATTGCAAAAATATGCATAAATTTATATATATATTTATCATTTTCACATCATGTACAAAGTTCAAGTTACTTCTTATAAATTTTGTTGGAAAAAAAAAACGAAGCTTTCTATTAGACCTATAATTTTGAAAACAACTGATGTAAAACGTTAAATATTATACATTTACACATTACAAATAAAAAAGTAACGTAATTGTTTATTAGTAGATGATTCATCACATGCGCGTATTCTATTGTTCTCAAAAGATCATGAACAATTCTACCCAAGCAATCCAATATATGTATGTATCTTTATATGCAAATTTAATAAAAGAGGATTTTTTACATCTGCCGACTTTACCATCTTTGATGGTTGGATTATATGTAATTCCTACACTCACCGCTTTATATCGCAGAGGGCATACCAAAAACTCTCATTTTTTACACGATCGGTATTTTAGAACGTTGGACACAAAAATACATTACGTGCAAGGTCTATCCTGTACCTCGTCTGTGGTCCAATGTCAACGATGCGTCGCGTGAGAGACGTATATGCGACGAAACATTACTTGCTGTACGTTTCAGTACTGCAACCAATGTGAAACAGTGGATGTCTGTCCACGAAGAGTCATCGTCACACTATTATCCGTATCCTTTTGATCAGCAGGCAATGAAGCACCAAATCCCGACGCAGTTAATTCACATTGTGCGATTATATCCCCGGCAATAAGGGTGCGTTGTAATTAGACATGCAATTTTCATTGTGCAAACTGGGATTTAAATTCAATAATATATTTTTTTGAATAATTATGATTGTAAATATGTACCACCGTACATTCGAAGAACGGAAAAAAAATTTTCCACACAATTAGTATTTAAACGCGATGTCATTAAAAACATTATATTTTCGTCACTTAAATTGTTCCAAAATTGTACGGAGGCATTAACAGATTATTGTAATCCCAAAAAACGTAGAGATTTGTTCAAAATACTTACGAATATAACGAACCAATTTGCTATGCTTTTTGCATGTGCTTTTAAATTTTTTCCAATATTATTGTAACGCGAAGTAGCACACCTCATCCAAGAATTAGGATCACTGGCACATGTCCTATTTAAATTATCGAATAAATTGTTTAAGGTTTCAAAGAACCTAGCTGTGTGTTACACAGGCTTTGATTATAACATTTAACAACAATGAATTACCTCATATGGCAGGTCGTTAAATTCGCTTGCGGGGAGGGCTGCGGAAGGAGAACAAAGTTTCCGCGGCCCTCCCTAGCGCGCCCGACGAGGATCACCACG
>NW_017100263.1:2135110-2136196 GCF_001263275.1 Habropoda laboriosa | reverse complement strand
AAAAAAAAAAAAAAAAGGTCGTTGAATTCGCCTCAACAAATGTCATCGCACTATGAAAAAAAAATATACCACTTAAAAAACTGAACTTGATTTTGAAATTTCCCCTCACCACTCGATTGCAAAAAAATAATTTGCATCATATGCTGTCCTCCTTCATACCAAACATTTTTTTTATAGGTTCAGTCCCTCACAGATATTCCAATTTTTCAAGATAAAGGAAATACCCTGTATGTATGTTCATACGTATATATTACTTACTTAGATCTAAGCATTCCCGCACAGAAATTTCCAGTTCTAATGTTCGCACTCGCGTGACACGCATAATGGAATTAAAGGGACACGAAATTTTGTCTCCATTATTTACAATAAATGTCTATTAGTGTCCTTGATTTCAATTCCTACCACTTATAGCGTAGTGATATAATACCAGTCCCAATCGATACAGTAGTATGTGACACGAAAATGATAACGGGGTTCTAGAACCCCGTGGTCAAGTGACAAAAAGATACATTGTATGAGTGGTTTACTTTATATCTCGTCTGTGGTCTGTTACATTGTCCTGCGTATACTGATAAGTGTAAATAAGAAACAATATTTTTCGCAAAATATTTATGTTGTAATGTAAATAATTAATTAAATCAAAAATACAATTTTTTAATTCTGAAATACGTTGAATTATACGTTGTTTTTATTTTATTTTCTGAACTATATTCTTTACTATTGCCAATGAGAATACACGCGCTTTTAAAACAAGACTTTCTATTTATTGTATTCATTTTTTATTGTTTAGCGAACGCCTCCATAACGAAAACTTGATATTGACGTCATCATTTAAGGTTTATTTATAAAATTTCTGAGGTTATACGTATTCTGAATCATCGTTATCTACGCCTGGATAATAATTACCGGTATGTAATGTATTGTGTGATGCTGTTTTTAATAAAACTATATAACTAAACAAATAATTTTAATAATATGATATGCTAATAAATTTTTCATATTAACTGTACATTCGGTTTAAAATAATTCTTACTAGGTTTTATTCAGGTAATTAACACAGTGTATATATCAGTCCTTAATTTTATT
>NW_017100263.1:2133984-2134919 GCF_001263275.1 Habropoda laboriosa | reverse complement strand
AAAAAATATAAAAATATAATAATAATATTTTTTGTTGTATTTTTGTAGGTATTTACTTAAATTATAACGATAACTGAATATGACCCTACAGTGGACTTTAATTGCGGGATTTCTTTATGCTGAAATTGTTATAGTATTGCTATTAATTTTGCCAATAATTTCTGCAACTAGATGGCAAAAAGTTTTTAAATCTCGATTTCTACAAGGTTTAGGCAATCAAGCATCATTTTATTTTTTAGTATTACTTGCAGTATTAGTTATATTCCTAT
Organism: Habropoda laboriosa; assembly: GCF_001263275.1. Lineage (NCBI taxonomy): Eukaryota > Metazoa > Arthropoda > Insecta > Hymenoptera > Apidae > Habropoda > Habropoda laboriosa. The sequence goes on along the minus strand of NW_017100263.1, from coordinate 2,134,650 downwards.
TGGATGCTATTAGAGAAATACGGAAATATTCTACAGTTGGAAAGTATGCAGCACATGCTCCTTTGGATTCTGAAGTACAAGGTGCATATTATTTGTTTACAAATATAATGTTCTAATTACTTTAAGAAATTCAATAGTAATATTTATTTCATGTATGATATTATTTTATACAGGTAATATGAGATTGTTTCGGGCACAAAGAAACTTGTATATATCTGGTTTTGCATTGTTTTTAAGCTTTATTATAAAGCGTCTTGTAATCTTAATTTCTGCACAAGCTACATTACTAGCACAAAGTGAAGCAGCTATGCGACAAGCTTATTCTCTTACTACCACAGTAGAAAGTTTATCACAGAAAACAATTGGAGAAAGTACACAGAATGATTCAAATGAAGCTCATGATAAAGCACTATTGGAGTTAAAAAACCAAATTAAAAAGTTACAAATAGAAAATAAAGAATTAGAACATCAACTTACAAAAGAAAAGGAAGACTTGGAAGCTATAAAATTTCAAGCTCAATCCCTTGCTAAGGAATATGATCGCTTAACTGATGAAGATCTGACCGAAAGTCTTAAGTCAAGTGGTGATAAGAAAAGTGATTAAATTATACCTATGTTATCCTTTTTTTATTTTATTTTCTTAATAATTTTAATTAACTAAAATTC
>NW_017100263.1:2128587-2133850 GCF_001263275.1 Habropoda laboriosa | reverse complement strand
ATCTTATATACTAAATTTGAATGGTATACATGATTAAATGTATTTTATTCAAAATATTTATAGTACAATAACAATGAATGTAATTATATAATTTAAGTATAGTCATAGCAGTTGCTGTAATGAATTTGTCAGAATAGCAAAGAGGTGATGAGATTCTTTAATGTATTAATATTTTTATTCATTTATGACTGACAAACGATACACTGTACTCCAGTTCTAATTAGCGACTGACTGCTCTGCTATAATGAGACAAATATATTGTAAGTATAAGTGTAAAGTATTGTAAAGTGTCCATACATGTCGCCATGAAGACGTCTCGTCGTCCTGATCTTTATTGTACGCTTAGCCACATTTATCCGATAACTTTCCCAGTTTTACTTTTGGCAGAGGTTTGGTCATCAGATCTGCAATCATAAAATCGGTAATACAAAATTCAAGAGTGATTTTATTAGTTTCCACGAAGTTTCGTATAAAGTTAGCTTTCGTGTTTATGTGCTTCGTTAACTGTACATACCTCGCCTGTCGTGCCGGCAAGAAGTTGAAAGATTGGAAACGGCGACTCGTCGAGGACCAGCCACAAATTGTCCCAATCTTGCTCACCTACAAATGTCCACGCGAACCGAATATCGAGTCGCCGACCTCACTTGTTCAGACGACGAAGGCACTGTAATGCTTCCACCCCCAGCGATTGAAATTGAAATCCTGAATACCTTGCACGCCGTGAAGATATTTAACCACCACGAAGTCGCGTATCTAGGCCATGAAAAGGAGTACCTTGCGATTATCTATGCCGTCCAACACTTTAGACCACATATATGTATATAATCACCAATTCAACCTAGTGACAGATCACCCTCCACTCATATGGATGAATTCAGTAAGAGACCCGACATCACGGCTTCTTCGTTGGCGGCGGGAGCTTCTAAATTCACCAATGTGAAGTAAGTTAACCGCTGCAAGCTCCGCCCTCAGTATCGTCACGCCTACTTTGGACCAATATACAAAATGATCAGAAGACGAAAAAAAATAACAATCGTTGCATATATCTTTGAATATACTGTTGGATAACCAACCGCCTATTGACATTGAGTCCCCAAGTCACTCTTAAGATTAACCCCGTAACGCCGAAAAACAAGTTACTCATCGACCGCTGAGTTCCCCTTCGAAGTCCTGTCCAGCAATTCGTCACCAGAACCAAGTTCACCTTCTCCCCCAAATCCCTTCCTTATAAGTACACCCAAAAAATCCCTTAGACCATCATTATAGAAACCAAACGAGTATAGTTAAGAGCGGTCGATCTAGCACACAGCAGCAAAAACACAACGTCTCTTCTCTTCGTGAAGTTCGCACCTTGTAAATTCGAAATCCGTGATTACAAATATCATCGTTAAAAATAAACGTTATATTGGTAAAATATAATCGGTGTCAACTTTTCTACCTGGATTCCAATATATGCATAATATTTCGTTCGAAGCAGTTTATTTAAAGCTTTAATAATTCGAGAAATGATTTTAAGTCGAGTATTCAATGGAAGCAGTTTATTTAAAGTTTTAATAATTCGAGAAATGATTTTAAGTCGAGTATTCAAACTCTGATAATAATTTACTAATAAATATCAATACTTGGAATTTCACTAAAATTTACTTCAAGTAGAATATTCAAAGTCTGATTAAGTACTTGTCCAGAAGCATTGATAAATGCAGGACCAATTTAACTTTATTTAAAAGAAAAAAATTCAAAGTCTAACAATAATTTTCCAAGTATTGATAATTGAGAATGCTAGTTAAGAAGTTTCAGAAAAGCAGGCAGAGTGTGTATAGGGTGGACATAGGCTAGCTAGTAGCTCTCGACCACCCTATTCACATCTCAGAACCTTAAAGACTAAATTACCTCGAAGTGTCTAGGGCCCAGTATAAAGGGTGAATGATTTCGTGGAACCTCGGCGGGTCCTTATATACCTGCGGTACCCTCACCTCAAAGTCATTAGCGAAGACGTTAATAAAGTCGGGTGGCAGTTTACCCTTCGTTAAATAACTACGTTTTAACGATCTTACCACTTTCTCGTAGTGAAAGAAAATTCGTGAAGATTAAAAATCAGGTTCACCTGCGGTCATATTATTAAAAATAGCCATAGTGAAGGTAAAATTATTATGTTAACTAACTTTTCATACAAATTAAATGTTTATTCAACGTTTGTTCATTGCAATACTTTCTTGTAAATCTTGCAATGAAATTTAGAACAAATGATGCTCCTAATTGTTAACACTTGTTACGAAATGATTTATTTTTTCATTTTAATCAAATAAAATAATGTTACTGTTTATTATAACGTTATTAATATACATGGAATATTCTTGTAAGAATAATGCTGCAAGAAATAATCTTTTAGCTAATTATGAAATTTCTATTTACATGTTATAACGATTATAACGTTTACGTTTCGTCTTTTCTCTGTGAATTATGTACTTAGAAATTATTTAAAACGTTTAACGTTGCGTTATTTAGTTATTATCGCGGATTCGTGTACGAGGCTATTTATATTTTGCATTTATAAATATAAAACACAGTCGGTGAATTCCATTTGTTCGCACTAACTATGTTTAGGTGTTTGTATGCGTGTTTTTCAGAATTTTCGATGTTTTATACCGATCTTTGGTTATTTCTCGAAAGATCATGTTGAAATTGCGTTAAATTTGATATATTCCAAGCGAATTCCTCTGTGAAACGCAAGAAACTGATTTTTCTGAATGATCCTGCAAAGAATATGACGCCAAGGCTCGGTGGCTCGATTTATACTATTTATTCTGAACGTTTGAAAAAACCAAGTCCGATAAACTTTAGTAGCTGCATGGAAATAAATGTTTAGACGAAAAATGAACCCTGTTGAAGAAAAGAAGTTCCGAAGATTTAAATCTGCAACTTTACACGTAAAAATAAAGAATTCTGCAAATTTGAAATTAAACTTGAAACGTAATATAACGTGAAATTTATTTTTGAACGCTTCCCTCTTTTGTTATTGTTGTAAATTAAGAATCTCAGTGAAGTTGGAAAAAGCACACAATTTCTCTATTTAATTCGAAATAATATGGTACAAAGATAAAAAATTAAAGAAATATTGTGTGATCACAGATCTGTAAAATTACAGGACAAAGATCGAACATTTACGATTCCGTAAAGATCCAATGAAGAACAAAATTAAAGGAATGAAAATCCTACCAATGAAAATATCGACGGGGATTTGTTGTAAAGCCAGTAGAAACGCTTGGAACCATTCTAAATTCAATCAATCGAAAATCTCCTGAATCCGATAAACGCGTTCGAAACAGCTCATTCGAAAAATGACCCAATCTGAAACAGATAAAAAGTTCACGATACGAAAAGTAACATCTGTACAAGTACATAAACTAATCGGAGGATTCAACGATTCCGATAAAATCGACAAAACTATACGAAACAATTCAACGTTGCTCTATTAAAAATGAGAAAAAAAGCTTGCGTTATTAATCTAAACAACTGTAAAACGGCTAAATCTGCAAGATTTAAATCGTATCATGTGTTTCTATTTTCAGGATTTACCATGCTCTTCGCTTTTTTGTCAGCTTTCTCCTTGTTGAACGTTATGTGCTTCGATATGTATATGGCGGACATTTGGGTAAGACGTTACTAGCACTTTAAATTTCCACCCTCAGATACGCCAGCTTTTGTCGTTCTTTCCCTCTTTTCCTCCATCGAACACGACTAAATTTTCTCTGAAAAATGTTGTATCGCAGAGTAAATCAATTTCACATGGTTTCGGTCGATTTTAAATCGAGAAAAATAGAAAGGATAATTAATTTGGGTAAGATATTTAGCAAGACGTTACCAGGACTTTAAATTTCTACTCTCGAACAAGTTAATTGGTTTTGGTCGATTTGAAGGGAAATAGAAAAGATATTAAAATTGAAGAGTACACAAAGTGACTAACGCGAAAGAAAATGGACCACGTCGATGAAACTCGAAATCAAAAAGGATCTTAAACTAAAAAATTTCGACCATTTCATCCGTTCCATAGATTCACCTTCGTGAATTTCATTTCGTTTCATTTTTCAGAGTGTTCTGAAATATTTCGAATTCCACGTATTTTTCAGCTTTTAAGCAAAGCTAGAACGTCCCGTTTGCTTCGCAAGGATTCAGAAACCTAGTTAACAAATTCGACGTTAGAAATGACAGAAACAATAAATTACACATTTATCAACAAATCCTCATTTATCTGAAACGTACAAAAATATCGCAAAGTAGAATTTGTCGCAATTCACGAAATGTTCCTAACTTCCATTCTCCCTAGTTAACAAATTCGACGTTAGAAATGACAGAAACAATAAATTACACATTTATCAACAAATCCTCATTTATCTGAAACGGACTGCTAACTCCTCTGTATCGTTGCGTTCTCCAACATTAAAACAACAATAATCCAGATTAGCTTTCGTCCACACGGTGGTAATATGTTTACCGAGATTTAATTTTCAAATTACACCGGACGCTGTTAAAACTACGATAAAGCATGAGCCGTGGCGGCGTAACTCGCGTCAAGCGTGATGTTCAGCGTAAACTTTGTAACTGCGACCGGTGAATTTCCGGTTTCGAGCGCGACCACTGGTATTAGCTGTCTCGTTCTCGCAATTACGATCTATCGCAGAAAGTGGAGTGTCACGGTTTCTCTCGTTTTTATTTTCCTCCTCTTTCCTCGCTACATTTTCCCTATTTTTATCTCTTTGCTCTCCTCTTTCTTCCTTTTTTCCTTCTGTTTTGGGTTTTACACAACTGTAATTTTGAGATAGTAGTCGGGTTTCTGATTTAATTTCGCGCTGTCACTTCGCGGGAGGATAAAATACATTATGTGGAACGAAACGACTCCAAGTTGTGAAATTACGGGATTTTTATCGACGATATCCCAAGTTGGTTTTCTTCGGTGTTTGATTGATTATTTAAGAGACTTATAATTGGTTTTATGGGACGTTTCATGCTTCATTTTGTTCGACTGTCTTAAATAAAATTACTTGGAATATTTTATATATTTATTAGTGAAATAAATAATGTCATATTTAACGATTAATGTGTGAAAACATTTTTTGAAGTAGCGTTAATAATAACATATAGTCTCTTTTTTATTGCATAATACGTTAGCTCTTATTTATTACATTATAAATCATTGTAATGAAAGAAATGATTATTAATTGTTTATAATTTAATTTTTGTTATAAAATAATATAATATGTTCAAG
>NW_017100263.1:2117865-2128424 GCF_001263275.1 Habropoda laboriosa | reverse complement strand
TTAATTTTTTTTTTTTAAATAAAGGTAAAATATATATTTTCTTGAAAGAAAATCATTTCAAATGTGATAAATTGTTAATTAATTGATTTATAAACGTACAAACAAAATGAACATAACCTTTCGTTTTTGCGTTTGATTAAGTATTGTGAATAAAACGTGCAACTGAATAGGTTTGTTTTGGAATGAATGTAGAGTAACAATATAGATTGATAATAATATCAATATCATACTTCTAATTCTTTAAAAACATGTTTATAAATTTATGTGAATAAAAATATAAAGTAACTTTAGTTATTCTTCAGAAAATAGGCATAAATAAGCTTATACGTTTTCAAACACACGATTTAAGTTTTAAAAGAATCAAAAGAAATGGGTAAAGAAAATGATTCTGAGAACTCAAAAAAAAGGAGAAAATCAATCAGCGGAAATTCTGGTTTATCTCTAAAAGATGGAGATATGTATAAGGTAAGAAAATCCGGAATAATGATTTTTTTCAATTTAAAATACATGTCTTTTTGTGTAGGTTATAATTAGTTACGAAGAGAAGGAAGCTATAGAACGTTTACCAGAAAGTGACTCTGAAAACTTTTTGTCTTCTTGTGATAACATACGTAAAGCTATGAATATAATTGCAAAACTGAAAGCTAATGGAGAAATAAATGTTTGTATTGCAGTTAAAAGAACAAACTTTGAATATTTAATTTTTAGACATTAACCCTTGTGTAGCCAACCAAAATATACACCGTTGTTGGACAACTGGGGTACCAGGGTACCCATATAGGAGAAATTATAATTAGACGAATTATGAATGGAAATTTTGGGAAGAAATTATACAGAATACAAAATTGTTAATGCTACTTATTTATTAAAATAAAAAATTTAAATTATAATGATTAATTTACTGTAGGACAATTTTTACAGATTGTAATTGTGTTTGCATGTTCATCGCAAACTGGTAGTAAACATTTCTGACAGTTTTTTCTTGTTTTCCTGTGTTTTTTAGCAGGATCTGCCTGACACATGTGATTGTACAGTCGTATGATGGCTTTTTCCTTTTTGCGAACAAAGTGTAATATTTTCATGGTATCCAAATAAGTAGCTAATTGCTAAAGAGCAAGATGAGCAAGTAGAGAGTCAAGATGAACATGCATGCATATGAATGTCAGGGACTGTTGACTTTATCATGGAAGTATATTGTAGTTTCTAATAATTTTTCCCTCAAATCTTTTATAACAGTATTTGGTATACTATAGGAAGAAAAATTATCGCTGCATATCTCATGTATCGGAATAAGACACTTGGGGCATCCGGGTGCTCTGGTTGTCCAGCAAGCGTGTACATAAGTTTGAAGTTTAATTATTTAAAATATTTTATATCAATTTTTTTCACGAAATGTTAATTGATATAAAAGTGTCCAAAGAATGGGGATCTGGAACCGTTTTGCAATATTTTGTCAAGAACATTAAAAATTTCTGAAGAAAATACAGAAATGGGCACCCAGGTACTCAGTTGGCTACACAAGGGTTAAATTCATTTTTCTAAATTTAAACTGTATTTCTTTTAGGTCAAAGATGAAACACGTGAGTTGCAAATTCAAACATCATTAGCTTTCATTGAACTCAAAAAATTGAATAGAATGGAAAAATTTCGTACAAAATTTGCAAGAGATTCTCTTATATCTTCAAAAAGTAGTGTTGATAGTCGGCATTTACATTTACAAAACTTGTTGTATGAAGTAATGCATTTAAAGAAAGAAGTTGTTAAATGTCTTCAATTCAAGTAATTATTTTTTTCTTTAAATTTCTTACATAGAAACATGTGTATAATTATATATATTGTGTATATTTTAATTATGTAGGTCTAAGGATGAATTGATACAACTTGTACCAGAAGAAGAATTTTATAAAGAAGCACCTGAAAATATTTGCAGACCAGTATGAGATATATTGTAATTAAAGTTGCTTTTCTTTTATAATATTACATGTTAATGCTTTTAGGAAATCACAAAGCACAATCCTCATCAATTAAGACTTGCACGTTTAGAATGGGAACTGACACAAAGAAAACAACTCGCTGCTTTATGTGATGAACTGACAGAAAATAAAAAAGTAGTAGCATCAAGTATTGATTCTAAACAAACGCGTCTTGAAAATCTTGCACCACAACTTCGTTCAATATTAGAAGTAATTTTCACCTTTGTAAAATATAGCTTGTTAACAATTGATATTTAAATTACTATTCATTTTTTAGGCAAGTAAGACGTTACAAGAGAGTCTTGGTTTGCCTTTAGATAAAATTAGACAAGAACATCATAAAGCAACATTACTTGCATCACCACTGTATGTTCTTTATGCAAAGGCATCTGCATACAGGGATGCATATGGTACATTTTTATTGATTATGTAAATTTTTTGTATTTTATCATTTCTATAATTGTTCTGTTTACTATTATAGACCATTCTATAATAGTGAAAGTGGAAGGTGATGAAGAAGATGCAAAGCGTGCAAGTAATCAAGATGGATTGCAAGAGTCTGATTCAGATCCTGAAATTGTCTCTGAAAATGTGATAGAAGAAACTCCTGTACACAAAAAAAGACACTATAGGTTATCTAGAGAAGCCAGACAGGAGGAGAAAAAAACTAAACTATTACAGAGACACCCTTTAAATGTGAAGATAATTATTAAATTAAAAAGTTAGTATTTTAATATACTACTTATAAACTGAATAATTGTAAACTGAAATTAAGCATTTAAAAATACTACTTTCTTTTAGATGAAACAAAACTGACGTTGCAATTTTTTTATATGATGTTTCTGAAAGTTGTAACTGTGGAATCAAAATTAAAAACTGAAGGTATTGGAGGCATTAGCACTAGGTATATCATTGTTTAATACATCACTAATAATCAGTATTGTTGCTTGTTTTAAAATTCTTTACAAAAATTTATTTAGTAGAGACATGCTTGTATCAGAATCGATTTTACGCGAACTGTATCCACGGGATTTAGGATTAGAAAGTCCAAATCCTGCTAATTATTATCAGTTAAGCCGACATAATTTGGGTCAGTTTTCATCACTTGGATTAGGACTTCCATATAAATGGGCGCAAAGAATGGCTGGATTACACTTCATTTCGCCTGATGCTCGTGAACAGAAGGTACAAAATTTTTGTGATTTACAATAATATATGCTTTACTAAATTATTTGTAAATAATTGAAATAACAATACTTTGTAGCTTACGAGTTATGAAATAACACAAGATAATGTTGAAAGTGTACTAAGAGAAATTAAGAGGCGTGTGATAGCAAGATTAGAATTGTGCATGGAGATTCGACAATTAGAATCCGGTAATTTACCGATATTTACTAATAATAATGACCTTTTACCTCAAAAACTTAGTACGATTTTACAAAAGTTTTCAACAATTTCATGGAATAGTTATTGTAATTCCGTAAATTCCACTTTTCAAGAACAAGGATTAGTATCTTCATTGGACATGTTTTATGAAGCTATACTACGTCGAGGAAATAGTAAGATATTGTAAAATTATTCTATACAGGGTGAGTCACCTAAGACAAGCCACCTGAATGACTCTTTCAACTTAGAAATAGGAAGAAATGTTTGAAAAAAGTTAATTGCTTCTGTGGGGGCCATTTTATGGTGCATAAAACTTTTTCTCAAGTGGAACTGTTTAGGAGATTTGAAGGCAACCTTCATTTTTTAAGATAGAATCATATTTTGAATATCTACGATACGCTTCGCAAAGCGGTTTCAATGACTGTGGTCATTGAAGGTTACTCAAGGTAATACCAATACTGTAAAAGTTATACTGGTGGCTTTTCTTACGGGATTCACTCTGTATATAAATGTTCATAAATTCTTATAAATTCTACATACAATCGATATTTCTTTTAGACGAATTAATTGCAAAAATAGCTATAAAGCCTGATTATCCAAAAATAGCACCAGTATTTAACATAAGTATGAACCCTATGGTACCTGCATCTGCTGATGTTTTAAGAGACATTGAAAGAGAAGTGAATATTATGTGGGTAAAACCGCCAACATTATCTGCACAACTTCAACGATTGCGAGCGTGTTTTGACATTTATTTAGAATCAGAAAATATTGCACCCAAAGATAAAATTTTCTTTCATCCTGTAAGGGGTCGGACTCGTGCGAGGCCATATAAATATTTAGAATTAGGCGGTGGAATTTTTATTCACCGTTAATCTAATACAATATAATACAAATACAATACAAAAAAAAAATATATATATATACATACACACAATATTACCATAGTATATATTCTGTACCGTCTAGATATTGTGTTGATGATATCTTCCTTTTTTTTAAAAGGTGACTTGCCTCACTTTATTAAGGAAAGTCTATTTAGTTGATAGGATAAAGTAGGGTTGAATGACACTCTTTTTTTAACTATTAACAAGTATAATTATATTCTAAGTCACAATGATACTGGTCGCGAGAGAAGTATGTGTTTTGCAGAGCTCGAATGAATACTGACAGATCTTGTTTTGAAGTGTTGTGTATTTTATAGGAAAGTTGGAGATGGTGTGGTTATGGGTGTTTTTCCTGTTAAGCATGATTGGCAGAAGGTGGGTGTTGCAGGAAATGGATTTGAGGTAGGGATATGTTTTGAAGGAAGGGAGTGATGAGTTGGTGAGTGTCATAGGCAATAAGGTCATAAAACCGGTAGATCTGGTGAACATACTTTCTGAAGGTTTAAAGTTAAAGTCGATGGAACTGTTATGAGGGTGCTGCGACATCGATTGGCCTTATGGGTTTATTGCTGCTACGTATCTAATTTTAGGGTTTGGAGATTTGTGAGGTATCATATAGTGAGTGTAAAAACAGGTAAAAGGGAATAAATCAACTGAAGCATTACTGATTTCGGTACCGAACATATGTACATATTACATTCTGTTCATTTATTATTTATGACAGTAAAAAGAAATTGCACAAAAACCATTTAAACTGAAGGTGAAGCAATTGGGCATAATGCTAATTTCCCAGAGTCTCTTGTAAGATATGTTTGGAATTGATGTTTTAATTTTTTATTTTCTGTGCAAAGTTTGTTACTTTCCCTTTTAAACAAAATATTGTCTACTTTTATATGATTATAGTGTTCCCAAAAATTATTAACTTTAATACATGATTCAGGGACCTGAAATAGTTTATACAGGCTATTATTACAATGTTAGTGAACAAACTTTTTATTTATTCTTACATTAATGTCTGCAAATTCAGTATATACTGCATCTTGTATAAGATATTTCTTCAAAATAAAAAATAATGGTTCCAAAGTGGAGCACATTCTAATTATTTCGATAATTGTAGAACCTTTCTCTACAGTTTTCTGTAATTGCTACAAAGGTAAAAGAAAAAAAATGTCACTAAGTCATGAAAATAAAATGATATTATAAAATCATTATAGTAAATAATTTTTTACCCTTAAAATTTCATTACTTGTGACAATTAGTTTTTTTAATTGTGAAGAATCTACCATTTGAGTTACAGAGAATTCGTGTTTAATATTTCTAAATCTCTTCTTTACATCTTTATCTTTTATTTTAAGTTTTGTAATTCGTTCTTTTCTATTTTGTGATAGTATTTCTATGTTATGCTTTAAACTTTCAATAACAGTCTGCAATTTTAAATGTACTTTTGGATATTGTAATATACATGTTTGATTAGCATCATTTTGTTCTTTTAAATATTCATATTGCTTGTTTTTACTTTCAATCATATTTTCATAATTATGTATTATTTTACACAACTGTTGCCAAAGATTTTCCATGTTTAGAAAAGAATGATGCACAAGATCCGATACCATGTCTTCTTCCTAATAGTTAATGAGATTATGTAAAAAATTTTGTTTAGTAGGTTCTTATATTCTACATTAATGTTATTACCAAATACAAAACATTAAAAATGTTAACAGTATTTTGTGTTTTTCTTATTGATCGTTTTTGATTGAGAATTATGGCTTTCCTGGTTATATTATTAAAAATCTCTCTATAGCTGTGCTGTATATGATTTTCCAATTGAGTTAAGTTAACTATACTATTATTTTTAATGTTATCAAACTTGTACATTTCATGTAAATTTTTCAATTTTTGTTTATATTGTCCTACATAGAAATTATAAGATACATTTGTAATTTATAAATTTAAAATTTGTAAAATTACAGATTAATAATTTCATATAAACAATTTAGAAAATACCAATTATATTATTGATTAACACAATATGAGTTTCTTGAAGTTTTCTATGATCTGCATCTGCTGTTTTTAATTCACTATGTAAATAGAAAATTGTTGCATCTTTAATTCTTATTACTCTATCAAAAGTTGTACAAAGATGTTTTACACTTTCATGAAGTTCTTTACATTTTATTAATCGCAAAATATATCTCCATTTTTCATTAATTTTGGCAGTATTTAATTTTGAAAATACTTCTTCACGTTTAAGTTTATTCTGGAATAGTTTACAATATTTAAAGTGGTTTATTAAGAAGGTTTATTTATAGCAAATAATTGTATACCTTAGTGAAGGTAGCGATTAATTGTTGTTTACGTCTTCTAGCTTCTAGTTCAAATTCAGTACAGTGTTGTATATAACGTGCACGTTCTTCCTCATTCATTTGAGAAAATTTATTTCCTTTAGCTTTCCTCTTTTTTATCATTTTTATATAAGTTATTTCTTATTTAATCAAAATCACTTACTATAAATTAATCATATATTTGACAACCTAATAATATTCACTGTACTTACTGTTCAAAGTATACTAGTAAGAAACAAGTGAATTGTGCCCAATAATGCTTTTTATGTAAAAAGTTGTGTTGATATGTTTGATCAATAAGAATATTAAATGATATTTCATTTTACTTTCCAAATCAAGTATATTAAAAGACTGTTCCATAATGAAATTATAATTTTATATCAGTTACTTAATGTTAAAAAAAAATAATTATGCTTTTATAAAAGCTATTATTTTTGGAGAGTGTATTATTTCTTCATTAGCAAGACATTATTTCAAATTATTTTTTTAACGTTATTCATATTGTTGTTACCAAGATTACGAATTATTGTAATGCTGCATTCCATATTAATATTAAACTGTATATATATTATTGTAATTTTGCGTATTGTGCAGTTTGAAAGAGTTTATTTGGGAGAAAGAATTTAAAAAATGTAAAATTTAATGCTACTATAGTGTATTTATATGTATAACGGTTCCCGTTCTCAAATTTTTATTTTACATACATGAAAAACTTCATATACATGTAAATACATAAGATGTTGATTATTATTTAGACTGTTGATCCCTATATTTTCCTATATAAATCAGTTTTCAAGCGTAATATGAATGTTCATAAGAAAATTATTAGTGAAAATTACATTCGGTAGATATTATTGACCTATTTAAGTAAATATGTTACAATGATGTATTGTATTGATGTATTCCTATTCATGATGTATTTTTTCGAAGAGCAATCTGATATGATTATCATTTACATAGAAAGCCAGAAAAATTCAATAAAAGCTAAAACGTTGTACGCTGAACGATACCGAAACCGTTGTCAACCATCGCGACGAACATTTAAGAATGTTTATTATAAATGGAGACAAACTGGCACCCTTGCTTTTCATAATAACGAACGCCGAAAACGAGTAATTACTAAAGAAAATGAATTTAATATTTTTCAAAATATAATTGAAAATGCAAACATTTAATCCGCGTCAAATTGTACGTCAGTGTAATATTACTAGATGCAGTGTTCTCCGCATTCTCATTATAATGAATTCCATTTGTACTATCTTAATATCCATCAACAAATTAGTGATACTGATTTCGCGAACCGCATTGAATTTTGTAGATGGGCTCAACGTAAAATTCAAAACAAAAATTCGTTTTTTAATTTGATGCTATTTTCTGGCGAAGCTACATTTACGAATCATGAAAGCGTTAATGTATGTAATACATAACATGCCTTTTTGGGCACGGCAAAATCCACATTGGTTGCAGCAGATTGACCATCAGAGACAGTGGTCCGTGAATGTATGGTGTGAAATTATGAATAATAAAATTATTAACTAATAATTTTTCGACATACATAGGTTAATAATGTTTTATAGAAAATGTCGAACTTTATTAACTAATGCATAAAAAAATATACAATTTTATTTAGAAAAGTGGAGATGACTTTGAAATCTCTGAAACTCCTTCAGCTGTAGAAAAATTATTACTACCTTATTATAGCCCCCTCTATAGTGAATAACTTTTGTTAATGAAATTTTTTCATATCTCCAAAAACAACGGAGATATTCAAGTGCTAATTTTTATTGGATCATCCTGAATATAAATATGTATCTTATCAAGTTTCTTTATTCATTGCTTCGGCTACACCTTTACACAATTTGTAATCGGCGCGTTCTAGCATTCACACTACGGGGAGTCACACGACTACATAACAAAACATATGCAAGTGTTACGCTATCGTGTGAACGTACCCCAATTCAAACAAAAATTTCGAAGTTTTTATTTGAATATTTCCTGCGCTCCATGGATACCAATCTACGTTCCTATTACCTGAAATCACCCAAAAATCTGTAACATAAGTAAAGTTTGTGTGACACTGTTTCACATTATTTATTTCGTCTATGAGAATTCGCCTTTATTGGTACATGTAAAGTTTTAGGATGAACTATTGTTATCTTTCATGATTAATGTTCTGAACGTCAGATCTAAACGAAAACGTAGAAAATAGGTTGTATTACATTTGCTTGATATGTAATAATATATGAACTACTATATATTGTTTTACTCTATCACTAAATTGTAAAAATACGTTAATGTATTTGAAAAATGATGGAAATAAATTGGTACGCATAGCTTGTTTTTATATGAATATTTATAATTGACAGATACTTAAAAAATTATCAATTTGTTATATTTCTTATAGGATTGGAAAACCTGTGGATTACAAAACAATACGATTTGCATCTTTAGAAGAAACAACAGATCATCCTCTAAAACCTGTTACTGTTATGGTAAAATATAATTAAAGAACATGAATGAAGATGTAAAAGCATTTCATTATCTGAGTTGTAATGTTCTATTGTATATTATTTTTAGCAGTATAAAATATATTTATTGGATTGCTGATTTTGTATTTGGAAAGTAATGTTTTGAAAATAGTTATTTATTTGTACATTCTTTATATTTCTATAGGTACTATTCTATAAATTATATGATGTTGATGTATTGTAAATTATATGTTTACAGTTAATTGATGGACGTAGTGGAGTTAAACGCAATGTGTTACGAAGTACAAGTACTGGTTCTTCAACTGCTACACCAACACCAACACATACACCAATTTCGGGGAATTCCTTAGCAGATCCTTTGTTAAGTCATTCTTCATTTGATGGATCAGACCCCCTTTCACAGTTTGCAAGAGAAGAATTAGATCCTTTATCTAAGATGGCTGCAGATGAGGTTCTTAGATTATGTTTCCTTAATTCATAATTCTTTGCATTATATATCCTGTATGTTTCAAAATACAATTTTTACATTGTAGTGGGATTATTCTTGCAATGTTGCAGCCATTGGTAAAAAATCTAGGGATACTGCAGAAGAATTAGTAGAACCTTGGTCAACAAGACGTACCATAATATTAAGCAAATACACAACTTTGGAGAAATTATCAATTGTTACTAGTTTTTTGCCAGGTGGTGAAAAAGGTATTATTTTTTTTATTAAATAATATTAGACAAATAAATAAATTAAATTCATACAAATTCATTTGTTATAGTTGTTAAAGTTCAACCAAGTGTCGGAGTGGTTGACAAAGTACGAACAAGGTTGGAACAGTTAGATGATTTTGAAGAAGGATCTGTTAGGCAAATGTTAGATTTGTCACAACAACAGTACACTGCTAGAATTGAACAACTAAATAATGAACTTGTACAAGCATGGCATTCCGATCAAAGAGTTAAAGCACTTAAAATTGCGATTCAGGTTTTTGTTTTTATTTATTTCTTGTTATTCATATTAAAAAGAAACAAACTTAATTAATGTAAAACAATTTCAGTGTGCCAAATTATTAGTAGACACATCTGTTATGGCCTTTTATCCCAGCAAATTTGTTCTTATCACAGATACTTTAGATATTTTTGGAAAACTCGTTTATGAAAGATTAAAAGTTAAAGCTGAATATTACAAGTTAGTATTATCTTATTTCAATATTATTACATGGTTTTTGTTTAGTACATGTAAATATATGAATAATATTAAATTGAAAGTAAATTTTTTTTTGCATAAATTGACTATCGCCGTTATTATACACATTAAAAGAAGTACACACGAAATACACACATTACACATGTATTACAGAAATATTTTGTTACATTATTTAAATATTCGATAGATTACGCATATTATAATAGTTATTACATTTACATGTAATCACTGTTCTTGTTTATATTTCATGAATATAATTCATCTTTATAATAGGAAGTAAGGATGTC
>NW_017100263.1:2104916-2117781 GCF_001263275.1 Habropoda laboriosa | reverse complement strand
TATAGACTTATTTACCTAACATTGCTATTGTACCTTATAAATACATTATTACATTTTCCAGAAGAGTCTAGTTAAACAATATATATCTTCTATTTTGTTTTATATTCCAGAGAAATGTATTAAAGAAAAAATATACTACTTTTCAGACCAGGAAGTAAAGTGCCCACTAGTTTACCTGATAACTTTACACCTGATATGGTACCTGAAAATGCAAAAGAAACTTGCAGAAATTGGTTTTATAAAATATCATCTATAAGAGAACTAGTTCCACGTCTTTATGTTGAAATGGCAATAATAAAGTCTTACAGCTTTTTAACAACAAGGTATAACTATATTCTTCTCTCTCTCTCTCTCTTTTTCATACACACACAGACACACATATATACACGAATTTTTTATTTTTAGTGAATTTAATACAGCCTTATTACGAATAACTCGAATGATAAGAGGTATTGGAAATCCTCTTATAGCTGTATATGCAAGATGTTATTTATGTCGGGTGGGATTAGCTTTAAACAAAACATCTGATTTTGATTTTGTAAGAGAAAACTTTTGCGACTTTCTCTTTACGTATCAGCAATTGTTTGGTCCATTTGTGAAGAATGAATTAATTAAGCAAAATATGACTTTATATTCTTATCTAAATCTTTATTCACCAGCTTTGGATTGGATTTTGCAAGTATTGGTAGCTACAACTCCTGAGAGTCTTTTAGAAGATGTACTTTCTCTATGTAAAGACCAAGCAAATAGGTGAGTGTATATTTAACTCTTCTACAGAGTGTCCAACCAACTTTGTCTGCCTTAAATATCTCCATTATTTCAAGTAATAAGAGAAGAAAACATCACTTATTAAAATAGTATGGTTGCAAGAATATGAAATGAAATTATATGAAAGTAATAAGATGTATAAAGTCGAATATTTCAGGAACGGTGAGTTTTAGGATAAATATACCGTAATACTTTTATATTCAGAATTCGCTATTCTATCTAAGACTTCACCTGTAAAGTAACTATTGCTGTGTTTCTTGCAACCATACAACTTCTGTAGGTAATGTCTTCGCCTATTACTTGAAATAATAGAGATACTTAATCTGGATATAATTGGTGGACACCTTGTATGCTTGCGACGTTAGATAACTTTGTTGCAATCAAATTATCGAAATGTATTCTTTTAGTTCATTATTACTGAACAGTGTTTTAACAGCATTTAAGCCATCATATATTGCGGGACGTGCAATAGATTTTGTGAATTTAATAATTGCAGCCGAAGACGATGGTAACTAAGTGGTTATAATGCTTCAAAATTTATAAATATTCTTTAAAATATAAACATTTACACGTTTTTAACTTCTGTTTTTCAGGTTTCCCGCAATATATTTTGTACCGAAGTTTAGGTGAATGCCTTGTACAAGAATCACCACTAAAAGAAGATTGTCAATCAATCCTTAATATGATATGGAAACATATAACAGATTTAACAAAACCCAACAAATTTATGCATTGCGTTGAAGTTTGGATTCAATTCACTGCAATCCATTTTTCTGTAAATTTAATATCTTTATTTAAAAACAGAGTAATCGAAGAGAGAGAAATATTCATATGTTACAATTTTCATATTACAGGTAAATGAATTAAATCTATTTTTTGGAAAAATAATTGATCGACTTAATCCAAACAAAAGTTTTGAACATTATTATCCACAATTACAAAATATTATTGAAAAAGTAGTATCTCACACACAGGATTTTGAATCATTACTTGCTATGGTAATTATACCTTATTCATTATCGTTTGTTTTTATTTCTTTACTTTTAAGTGATGTGAATAAAATTTTCTAGAAAAACATTTTCAGGATAATTTCTTACCGCTAATAGATTTGTTTCATAAGGAAAGTATTAAGGTTGAAGTGTGTAAAACTATAATAGAAGGCTTAAGTGCTCAAACCGGCCCTATTACTGATCCTATTATTATAAATGCACTTATGTTTATTGCAAAAATAATGCACGATTCCGTTAGGTAACTGTCTGGTTTGATTAATATATACTTATTTGTTTAATATGTAGTATATATGTGTAGTCTCATAATAAGATCATTTGTTAGTGCACTGACTGTTGAAGATGAAAAACGACAAATTGGTCAGCTTATATGTGCTTTAGTGCAACGTGTTGATTATGGGCGTGATTTTGAAAAACAACTTAATTTTTATGCTGAAGCTAGGGCAGTCTTTCCCAATCTCGATACTGTTCATATACAACTTGTACAGGTAGTTAATTTTTCAATAGAACTTTTAATATGAGATGCACATAATTAAGGTTTTTTTTCATGTTTTTTTCTTGAATATTTAGTGTGTAAATAGATTATCAGTTGATACTCGAAAGATTGTTCGCGGACACCACACAAGAAGAACGTCGGCTTTTGTACGTGCTTGTGCTGCCTTTTGTTTTATTACCATTCCGTCACTGACTTTAGTTCATACACGGCTTCAATTGTATCTACTTTCTGGTCAAGTTGCGCTCTTAAATCAATGCTTAGGTCAAGGTAACTAATTATGATTCGATATTTACAATATTTATTAAATACTTACATACATATGTATGCAGATATATGTACATACATAACTAAAAACTATTTTCTTAGCTGATGCATGTTTCAAGGCTGCGTTAAGTTTAGTTCCAGAAATGCCCAAAACAATAGACATAGACGGAAGACAAAAAAGTTCGCAACCTTATTTACTATCATATTTGTCGAATTTTTTATCAACACTGCTGGTTGTACCGGTATGCATTTACGTATAATGTTATAAAAATTTTGTTGTTCTAAGATTATGTGTAACATAAAAAATATTATTAAAATGTATGACGATTTTGTAGGACAGTCCAGAACATGGTGTTTTGTATTTGATGAGAGGTTTACTTAATGCTGTCCAACGATGTTTCGAGGAAAATACATTAACGAAGACATATTTATATTTACGTGTACTTGATTTATTATCAACAGTTGTGCAAGAAAATTATCCATACCACGTTGATAAGGTATTTCAAAAAAAGATGAAAATACCTATATGAAATTGTAACAATGTTACATTGTAATTTTTATTGCATATTTAGGTTGATTCTAACGATAAGTTGTATGGATCCGACCAAAAATTTATAAGTGAAGTAAACAAAATCAGTTCAAAAATTATAGAAGAAATTTTGTCTCAGTTAAAATATCTTGGATCTACCGATCAACTCGAAAAACAAGTAGCTCTTGCACTTGAGCTTTTTAATTGTTTTGTTGTTAGAGCAAATTTACGTGATCCACAATTAGCGTACATGGCCGTAAATTTGTGGAATTTATGTCAACGATATGATTTTGTAGATTCGAAAGTAAAGGTAAATAGAAATCACATGGTTTTTACAAGCGACACTTTTTATGGATAGACTTAAAAAATCATTCTTTTATCTTTTAGATGAAAATGATAGCTTATATGGTACAAAAAAGTCATCATAAAGAATATGAACATTTTTCGGATGTTTTAAAAAAGATGTTAAAGTAACTAATCTACAGAGAATTGGAATTACATGCACGTTGCAGAAGGAATAGAAAAAGAATTTGAAATAGTTGACAGATGGATTAAATTTTCTTTTAATCATTGTTTCGGAAGATATATTGGTTGTACATTAAATTTCATTTAATTGTGGCAACATGTGTTGTATATTAAAGAATAATATAAATATGATTTGTATCAGTTCAATCAATTTGGTTGAGTATCAAAGTATGTTATGTTATGATAGAGTAAGAAGACTTGATTTTGGAAGCCACGAAAAATGCATTTCAACATTTAACTTCTTTTAAATTATTATTGTTTTAAAATGGATCGAAGGGAATCCATAAATATATCAGCATGCTTTTCTGTAAACGTTAAGGCGGGTCTTAATCTTATCGCTGCAGTTCCACATCCACCGGTTTGGATACCTGTTCAATAAGAAATTATTTCTCTGTTGTATATAATATATTGGAGAAATATTACCTTTGGCTAAAAGTTTCTTAATCACTGTATCTCGTAGTTCGGGCGAGGTACAATTAAATGCAATGAACGTTCCACGTCCACGTACTGAATTAATTATTGTCGAAAATTCATTTTGCAAATTCATCAATTGCTTTAACGTATAATCACCAACAGTCGTAACCCTTTGTAATAGGTTTTCTTCTCTTATTGTTTTCAACACTGCTTCAAGTAATATTATTTTGCTAGGATCTCCCATCCAGGTATTAAATATACGATAAGATTGTTTAGGTCTGTAAGATACATTAACTACAGTTGATGGACAAATAAAAAGTTTGTTAAAATGGTTAATAATTTAAAAGAGTAATTGTACTTGAATGATTCAACGTGATAATAACCGCCCAGTTGCATTTTTTTGCTAAAAGTTACTAAGTCTGGGGGAAATTTTAAATTGAAATGTTCGTGACACCACATTTTTCCCGTTGGACCACCACCTGTTTGTACTTCATCGATTAATAATGCTGCGTCATGCTAAAAGAATAACAAAAATATGTTCGTTATAACGCGAAAATGTATCTTGAAATTTCGAAAGGTAACGCCATATCACTTTCGAACTGTTACTTTTTTTGTTATGTGTCGTAATGCTTGGAAAAATTCCGGAGATCCGTGGTTATCACCTCCTTCCGCTTGAATGGGTTCAACAATTACACCAGCAATTGGCATTTTTTTTTCAATTTTGTACTTTTCAAATAATTCTTCTACCTAAGGAAATGATAAAAAGCTCTACATATAAGAAACACGATACGTTGAAAGTCAATTAAGCGCCACGAAAGCAAACATAATTACGTACCTCAGATAGACATCGTTTATCTTCTTGTTCATTTTCTCGCATATTTTCACTCAAAGGATATTTATATATAGGAAACGATGCAATGGGCCAATCAAAAGCCGGGATATCTATCTTGTGAATGTATTTACTGTGCGTCGTTGAAAGAGAACCCAACGTTCGTCCGTGAAACGCTCCTGTTGTCAGTATTATTGTTATTGTGTTGTTTAAATTTAACGTGCTTAGCTTGTTTTTCCAATTACCTTTGAATGAAAGTATGGAAAATCGCGGAGTGCCAGGAATTTGATTCATCATACAAGTTTCCATTTCTTCTTTCGTAAATAGAGCACCCTTCCTTTGTTTTTCAGCATACCAAATGAAAATTGTCTTAAACGCATTTTCATTTGAGCAAGAGCCGCACATCATCGTTGTGACATGAGACAATCCTGGCGGAGCAACCTTTAACGTAATAGTCGTTTCATCACTATATTCGAAAAATGTTTATATTTCAAAAAAGTCGAAATGTTTTTAAATACATATGAACAATTTAACAGGTGCTACGTACCTCCTTATGGAGCAATACGTTTTTTAGCCTATTTGGCCAGTCCTTTCCAGGAAATACGCCTAATGCTGGCCGATTCGCTATAATTTTCTGTTAACGTAAAAGGATATTTTAAATGGCTCGATAACAATAAAACATACCTATAGGCCTAGTTTATCAGTATCCGAATTGTGGTTGTAACTATTTTTACGTAAGTTTTTATACAAAATAATCTGTGGTAAAGTAAAGGAACCTTGAAATTAATCATACGAACAAATTGTTTAAGTGCAATATTTCGTTCACCTGATTGACAGGATCGCTAAGAGCTTCTAACATAGCTGGATGATTGTAGCCCAGAGGCATTGATGAAATTTGCATGTAAACATCGAGTAGAGTATTCCCATCGACATCCATTATATAGTTACCTATTGATTTTTCGTAGTCTGCGAAGAATTGTACGGAAGAGGCTTGCTGCAGTCATAGATTTCAACATGTAACCCATTTCATTTCTAGTATACATATTTAGAGAACATTAAATGTTACGGATAATGTGATTCATTTTGTTACTCGAGGTATAATAATTTGTCACCCTTAAAGATACGATAACTTTCGATGCTAATAAGTCCAGATAATTCGTAACAATTCTTCCAATAGCTCGTTAATATTACTAGTAAAGTATTCTCGAGGATGCTTATTTTTAAATGTTTTTACTTGCTTATGTTTATTTGTTACAAATTATGGTAAATCGCGATCAATGGAATTCCAATTTATGTCGCGAGTGTAATAATAATAACAATAGCAACAAGAAAATATTCACGTGAATTGAAATCAGAGAAAATTGTATCGATAACAAAGCGATATGTTAACGATCGTGAACGTACTTGTATTGTATTGAGTTCTTGTAATAAAGTACGTGATTGAGGCCCTGGTATTTCTGTTGTGACCGTCGGTTTTTTTGGTTCCTCCGATAAAGATCCGGTTAGGCATCTTTTCCAGGAAATTGCATGCCCTATGTGAAAGTCACGAACAAGTCATTCCCTTTCTATTTTTAATAAATGCTGCTTTTAAATTAATGTCATAGTTTATTATCGAGAGAATTGTCACTCGTCTCCCTTTCATCGGTGTGTTACTTTTTTTTACTTGCGTATATATTATTTTTCTCCGATTATTAAACCTTTCGTAGGTACGAAAGTGTCCGCGCACATAATATATTTATAATATTTTTATACCTTTCTCCTCGTACAGAGTTAAATAAATAATGAAATATTTTATCGGCGAGCAGATAATAGATAGTGCGTTCGATTGGAATCAAGGTGTTCTAATTCCTTTTATCTAGATGTCATATACCACATTTCAATCACGATAACATTCATCCTGGAGTGGTGTAGCGTAACAAGTAGTAGTGTCGACTTGAATCACGATGTTCAACCCCAATGTTAATAAATCGAGCGTTTAAATTCATTGATGTTAGTTAAGGGTAATTGGTTGTCGTATTGACGTACTTGTACGCATAGTACACGTCCGAATACTGTTGATCTTCTTATTTCCTCTGCTAAATCCGTTTATTAACGATAATCGTTCACAGAAGTGAGCCTCGAGTATCTTTTTTTAATTATCTCTTGTGAGAATAGCAGTGAACGTATATACGTATCTTATCCAATTTTAGTGTCAGCACATTTAGGTGATCTTTTATGACCGACAAATACGAATTTTATAGATGGTTCAAATTAACGTTTTTCTATGTATTGAAGGCATATGGTGTATGGACTCGTTTTAAAATAAAAGATGTTAGGAAAAATGTGTGTGCTTAAATGATGGTATCGAGGAATTTTCCCCTCTTTCTTGTAACACATTGTGGTATACACGTATACGGTTAGCAAAGACATTAGAAATACGTTGATTAATAGCAGTTTGTAATTGCAGTGTAACCTAGCAAATTTGATTCTCGAAAGACAATTACATTTGAAATTTATTTCTGGAAGTCAACAAGGTCGATAAACAAGCTTACAAATACCCAAGACCAGTACACGTGCGTGTACATATAGGTAATTCGCCCAATTGTATGATATTTCAGATTTCGATAAGATAAGTGGTGAAATGGGCGTGAATACTTTTAAAGATAAAACAGGAGTAAACGAGGCTTAGAAATGGGGAACGGATCAACAGAGACGTAAAAGTGAACGATATTCAGTGTTTGAGAAAAAGAAAAATATTTGTTCCAAGTGGATAGATACTTGCTCTGCTTTAAATAGTTAGACACCGTCTACATTTTCAGCAAAAAGTTTCAAACTTTCACTCGAATAAAATAATTTCGTCGTTTAAAAGAATGAAAAAAGAAAATATGTACAGCTAAATTGTATGTATAACACTGATATTATATTACGATGCTATATATTATATTGACATTTTAGTCTTAAAAAGCTTGAAATATTTCGAAGAAGGTACAATAACGAATATAAATTTAAAAATTCGTTCATTTACAGATAGTTATCTGAACAAAGAGCTTAAATAATTCTTTTCTCCAGCCTACAGTTATTCAAAAGTTGATTGAACGATAAAATATACAGCGTAGAGATGCATCACCAGGGATGTGTATGCATTCGAGAAAAGGTTTGTCAACCTATTTTATACGTCACGAAATGACACGAGAAACTGCACAAGAGGAGATTCACGGTGGAGAGCGGAGTTATCGATTCTCTGAGTGTATCATGCGCGGACTGATTTATTCTAAAAGTTACTAGTCCTCGTACCGTCTCAGTTGTTTGAGCAATTGAACAAAATTACGAACGAGTATAAAATTAGACGAAGCGAATATCATGGAATAATCGTAAAAATACCATTGAACAATTGCCGTGAAAATGTTCGAGCACAAAGAACAGTTTGGAACTTGTTAGCGAGCATCTTGCGTTCGCGAGGCTAGCCTGGAGCTTGATTTTGACGAGAGATCGCCCTTTCGTGGCCGCGTAATCGTTACTCCAAGTACAGTTTCCTCACGAAAGGATGGATACGCACTGGCCACAGATACAACTCTGCTGATCCTTGCGCAGGAAATGTTTGATCGTTCCCGAGACTGTACGAACATTCACGAATCAGTTCCACTTTAACCACGGACTTTTGTCTAAACGTTACGCGACACAACTACTATACGTTTATTCGATTCACCAACTTTTCTCAAGTTTCCATTACCAATTCAAGTAAAATAATGATAATGAACGCAGGTGCTAACGGTTCGCGCTCAAGTTACGATCTGTGAATGGATACGTTTAACTACCGATAAATACTTAAATTTTCTACAGGATGTTTTCGAGCATGCACGGACATGTACGAACTTTCACGAGTGTTTAAATTCTGTGGCGGGACCTATGCGCACGAATGTGCCGTAAATAAGTGTTTATTATCAAACAAGTTTACTTACTTATTCGTACACAAGTTTAGAACATAATCCACTTATTTTCTCCTATCCTCTTTGTTTTCGATAAAGATACAATGAAATTAGAACGAAACGAAGAAACATTTGGTAATATGTATATCGCGGCAAGCATTCGTACATTTTGCTTCGTTCTTTTCTTCGCGAATAACTATATAATTGATTATTTTATTGATTTTGAGACTCGAATCACGTATCAACAGATAAACGAAAGAAAGAAAAGAAGCTCTGGCAAAGATGTGAGAAATTGGCTTTCCCCTTACACAGTACGTACTTGCCTACTGGATTTTAAAATACCATTGCGTTTCATAAAAATAATACTGTCAATTGTTGTATGAAAGAACGAGAGTGAATGTAACATTTCTCTACTCTTCTCAACGCTTAATTCAGGGTATTTCCGAAATTGACTCGTTATAAGATGAAATGAATTTGGATGCAGCCAATTTAAGACATCGTGCAGTCATACGAATATTTACATCATAGGTGTTACTATTTCTTACCTATTCGGTTGCCAGCACATTTTGAAGAAAACTAAAACCTGAAAACAATTCCCGCTCTATAGGTTAGAATCGAATCGTTTATTTCGTTTAACCTCGAATAAATGATCTTTTAAAATTTCATTATTTTTAAATATTCGCTTAAGAAGTTCAAAGCTTTTCAGATTGATCTCGTTTGATCCTTCGAACGTTGAACATGTAAGATAAGTGATTGAAAAGGGTTGCACGGAGAAAGTGAAACTTATTTGATGAAAGATTACGAATTTGATTTGGTTGTTTTTTCGATTTCGTTGATATATATATATTTAAGTAGACGCATCATCCTAACATACCTGGAAACCACACCTTGTTAGTGGTTTGCTCTCGGATACTGGGTGGTGGTAGCAAGTTTTTCGGCAGTGGCGAGCCACGGTATGTCGCATGAGTATTATTCGTTCGCGCCAACGCATTCGGGTCGGTTCGTTCGGCTGTGTGACATCGTAACCGCACAATACTGGCCGCACATTTCGTTCGATTTCAAATAAGTATACTTGGAAACGATCCGAGCGTCAAACGGATTAAAGCGTACGCTTCGCATTTGAACGTGTTCGACTATCGACAGTATTGAAAAGTAGCATCGAGACGGAAGAAAACGCTTTCTAGCTTTCAACTCTTCCTTCGATTTGGCAAACGAGTGACCTAGACAGTTTTCACCTACATAATTGTTCGGTCACCGATATTAAGACCCCGGTCACGCGCAAACCGGTAAGTATCTTGTCGTTCTTGCGATACCGATTGCACGTTATTTTACGATTCGCACGCGCAATTTTGCCGGAAAGAAGAAAAAGGAAAATTTATACGGTTCCACTACGGGTATAATTTGCTTTTGCGCTCAGTTGAAAAAGATAAGCACTTCACGCGGGAAATACAAAACTTGAGAAATCATTACAGTTCAAGTAACGTACGTTTGAACGTACAAATGTAATCGCGATGCTATGCGTGTACACTATATAAATCATTGCTTTTTACCATGTACATGCAACGAATTATTGGTTGTATTATTTAAAAGTTTTGTCTAATTTCGAATTGGAAAAGTTTTTTGCTAAATTAACGTTGAAATCGTTTTTGAGTTTATTGCATTTCTATTTTCCTCCTGTCCTTGACTGTAACCTCGACTGAAATCGTCATTCCTTTCTCTCGTTTTTACTATTTTTTATCATAATTTCGATATTCCTTTTGTCATTAAGACCAATCTACTGCAATTAGCATATAAATCTATCGGAAAGATTCGTCTTCGAACAGTCCCCCTATAATTGTAAATTATGCATTTAAATAATGGTGCGCGTATCTTTGCCACGCCTGATGACCGATATTCATATGCAAATCTGTATATGTCCATACACGCGATAGGTAGAACGTTCCGCGACATGTCACTTGATTATTCGAAGGTGTACTTACACTTTACGAAAGAATTACCGATTAAGTAATTTTGAATTCTCAAGGGACTACGGAGAATTCATTGTTCGTCGGTATCTTTTATCCGTTGACTATTGTCGCTTGAGACACCTGTTTCGAGAGAGTTGCGTTCGATAAATATTAAAAAGTTACTGGAAAATATTTCAACATTTTAGGAATGAACGTGTGCGCTCCTATGCGTGCTTGATAAAATTGGAACGGTATTAATTGACGATTATCCCTTTTTCAAATCTTTTTCAAGATTTAACAAGTCGGTACAACGGCGGTACAAATATTGGTCACTTTACACTCAGTCCCTATAGGAAATGCCCTTAGAAAATAAAACGCAATTTACGATTAACTTGATTGTAACCGATTTACAAAAGCCATAGTAAGCATAGTGCACGTGATTCATAACGCATGCATCCATATTTTAGTTGTCATCAACCTTCGAAACCGTCGAAATCCTTTCAATTCCTTTTCCTTGTTATTTTGTAAATGAATCACACGAACCTTAAGATTACGAGTGCGGACTTAAAATATTCTCTCCACGATTCAACCACTTTCGGTTTTTTTTCATAAAAGTTGCTGACACTCCAACTAGATAATTTATTCTCCGTGCAAACGTGATTCGGTGCAATTGAACAATCACATCTTACGCACTGACACAACATATATATTTATAAAACAGTTTAAACATCCGATACACATATGTACAAATCGCATCAAAAGTATCTGTATATCTAGAGGGGAAAAAACAAATAGGTTTGTACAGTTTATTGTATTTACTCGTATTTGTAATACCTAATTCCTTCAGTAATTACAGTTTTCTAGTATTGTCAAAAAATGGCACGTTCTTTCTCATATTGACGCAGTTATTTCATTCGTTTATAATATCATTTCTACAACCAAAATGTGAATTTTTTGTTGTTGTTTCGTTCGTTTGTCTTCTTTTTCACACAACGATTTTCTTTTTTACAACGATTTAAAATAAATTTTATCGCTTTGTTAACGATTGTATCGAATAGTGGTCTTCAATTTTTTCTTCTTATTTGCGTTCACCACAATTTAAGTCTCGCAGTATTACTATTATTTATACCTCCTTCTTGTTTTGCATATACATTCATCTCGTTTAATATTCGAATTAAGATTAAAGTTACTAATGAAGAGTCAGTTGAAACATTGTAATTTCGATAAACAGATAAATATATCAACGTCGTAGCGTGTATATGGCTCTTCCTGTACAAGATTTTCAACTTAGATCCTCGACAGTAATTTAAATTACTTTCGTTCCCAATGATTCCCATGGTGGGGCACGTACGCATAACGGTGTTAGCTCCGATTATGGTAATATAAACAGATAAAAAAGCATTAATTAACGTTTTATTGTGAGTAAGATTGTGATAGATGTGTAGTAACGTTTCGTTTAGTAACTTCTTTCCTTTTAAAGGTATTAAATTGTTTACGAAACATTGAATACGATTATCATATATCACTGGAAAGAGAATCGTTCGATTACACAAAATGTCCTTTTCTTTATGGTTTTTCGCATACAGAACGAAAATTACTCGTTGCAGTGCAATTACGGAGATGAGATTCCTTTATGCACAATTTTTCGCATATAAAATTATGTACGTCTGTCCATACTGTATTCCTATTTCAACACGTATGTACGTATGTATGTACTCTACGCGGCCAAAAGTTTGGAATCACCTCCCAATTTTCATCGGTACTGAATCTGCTACCAATTTTTCATAGACTTGATATTGATATTGTGGAGATAAATAGAAATTTACCTCGTATCGATTGATTTGAACGATACAAAATTCGTTAAAAAATTCTTGAAGATGCTGACTGTTTTCTGGCAATTTTTGTGTAACTTGCAATGCACAGTGATCCCAAACTTTCGTATTTTAAAATTGAATATCGGACCTTTGCTATGAAAAAGCATTTATACATACACCATATTTTATACGCGTGAAACATGTTTATTCTGTTCGGTATAGCAAGAAGTAAATCTACTTTTGTTTCTCGAAATTTTCAAGTTAAACTATAGAAGAAACTTTATTTAAATTAAAAAAGAATATTTCATTTTACATATTGAATCGTGCAAGACCATTGTACATACATACGTATGTATATATATATGTAT
>NW_017100263.1:2075172-2104062 GCF_001263275.1 Habropoda laboriosa | reverse complement strand
ATAACAGCATAATTGAGAAAAAAAAAAAATCGTTAAATTCTTTTTCTCTGAACCTAAAATTTAAATTGTCCGGCTGCACTATGTATCTGTCCGGGCCGATTTTTCTTGTTTCATTCTGTTACTGTTTTATTATTCTTCGGCGTTGAAACAGTCATCAACCTGTTTTGTCGCGTAGAGGCAAACGGCTGTTCTTTGTCGCGATCCTATCTTGCTTTTATTACAATTTGTGACGATCTGTAATTGTAATCTCAATTTGCTTTTAAAGGCGTTTAAATTTCATTTTTATGGTTTATTTGCATATTATATGTGTGACCAAATGATTATCAATTCTTTTAAGAGTTACTACACTTTAGCGACAATGTGTCCCAACATTTTCTAATTATTGATGCCACATTAAAGAACTAGTGCAACTGAGTAATTATTGTAGTGATATTTGAAATTAATTTGATTACAGAAATTTTTTGGTACATTGAAAGATATGCGTTATGGAATAACTTGGCGTAAAATAAAGTAACAAGAAGGTGTGCTTAAGAATTAATTGATTATTGTACATATTTTAGATTCGCTGCATGCTAATCCGCAATGCCCTTAAGCTTATTTATTTAATATACATATATGTATATGTACTAGGGTGGATAGAAAAGTTCACGGGCTAAGTATGAAGGATTGTAATTAATTGTGTATTAATGTATACAGTTTCGTGTCTCTGTCGTCATTTTTCTCCCTTTTAGAGCTAGCCAAGTAGAGGTATTTGCAGTAGATGGAGTAGAGATGGACAAAATTAGAAAACGAACGAAGGACCTCGCTTCAAAGATCATTCAAGGACCTTGCGAAAATTATTCCAAGTCCTCGCGAAAATCATTCAAGGTCCTTGCGGCGATGTCCTTTGTCACCAGGTACTGGATCATTCTCCGCTTCTATTCGTCTCTTCTCCGTCTCTGTAAACACCCTTACTTCACCAGCTGTAAAAGAGAGCCACGAAACTTCGTACGTCGGTACGCAAATGATCACAGATTACACCGTAAAAATTGCAAGCACCTAGCAGCAGTTCTTCCCACTTAGGCCGCGAACTTTTCAATCCGCCCTCGTATATACAGGTTTTACAGTTTTAATCCATAAATGCGAATTACTCGTAAACTACCCCCTGCATTAAAAAATGGTTCAAATAGAAATTTAATGGTTTTGAGGTGGACATAATCTGGTGCAATTAGTTTCTTCTGTGGATGGACGCGGAATCGTATAATTTTTAATACAGTAGTCAATGTAGCCCTTTATTTCCTATAAAAAGATGTTAAGGTATTTATCTCGAAAAGGCAGTAGTTTAGGAGATATTTTAGTCTCGATATTGCAAAGTGTACTAATACACTTAATCTATACCTACATTTTCTAAATTGACAGTGGGCATTGCTTTTTACAAAATGATAGGAGGGCAATGAAACGATGTCAATCGCATGCAAGGCAATGTCTTTGACATTCCAACTTTTAAATAAATTCATTGCTTTCGATGTTCTATTTCACAAATTCTTTACTAAAATAACACATGAAATGATATAATTGACATCGTTTCATTGCCACCCTGTCATTTTGTAAAAAGCAATGTCTACCACTTTGCAATATCGAGACTAAAATGTTTCCTAAACTACTGCCTAAAAGAGCTACATTGACTAATGTATTCAAAATTATACGATTCCGTGTCCATCTACAGAAAAACTAATTACACCAGATTTTGTTCCCCTCGAAACCGTTCAATTCCTCTCTGAACCATTTTTCATACAGCGGGTAGTTTACGAGTAATTCGCATTTGTAGATGAAAATTGGACACACACACAGGCACGCGCACAGAGAGAGGGAGAGAGAGAGATGTATTAGCTTTCATTTGCCAGATAATCGTTGATCCTGATTCAGACAGTAATTATACAAATATTCTAATTACTGTAGTCATTGCTAAGGGTTTCTGCAAATTCAAGGTACAACGTATTATTGTGGTACTGTGTATGTGATATACGCGTTTGTTGAGAGATCGCAAGATTTTCGTTCGCTATTGGTATAATTGAATTATACACTTTTTCCTTGATTATCTCACGTGTTTTACTTAACATGCTTATTCGAACAATTAGAACACGTTTCATTATTTTCTCATAGGAAGAGAAATGCAACTGAGCTGAAGATAAAAGGTAGTCGTGCATAATTTAGGAAAAAACAATGCAAAATTGCCATTGAGCGGCATGAAAAACGTCTCACGATCTTATAAGAGGCATAAGTTTGTTAAGGAACGAGTAAAAAAGAGCTGGTTAACCTTCGTCGTACTGGAGAAAGGTGGCATATCGTTTTATCTCGAGTCGTTGAATTATGTTGATAAAGGACAGACTAACAATAAGTTAACGAATATTGGAATGCACTTTGCATAGCTTTACGTAAGGACATCAATTTTATCTGAAGAGAATCTTTTTTTTTTTTTATTCTCTTTAGTTGAGATTTACAATTTGTACCAGTGGGGGAAGTGTGGATAGCCCCGGACACTTAAACGAAATAGTAACAAAATATACTAAGAAAAGGTATTTAGTCAAACTAAGCTTTCAAAAAATGAACTTTAGACCTTCTTCTTTTACTACAGTTCTAAAATTTGAGCATATCTCTTATATGACTTCAAGAAAAAAAATCAGTGAATTTTGGCCGTTAGCTGTAAGAATTCAAAAAATGAAAAGCCCCGGACAGTAATTTTTTTATTTATTTTCTTCACTTTGCTGTTAAATATTCTTATAAATGTTGCAAATAATATTATATCATTCATTCATATTTATTACTGTGAGTCTTCCTCGAAAGTTACTTCACAAACTAGTGTCTTGATGTTATTCTCTTTGTTGAATCTATGGGGAATATTAAGACGTTCTGCCGAATCAGAAGCTAATTTTAAAAACTCTGTTCTAGTCAATGGCATTAGGTCCAATTGTCTCGCGTGATTATAAAGTTACCATAAAAATTCCTAATTAAAAGTTAAACCAAAGCAACTTAATTTATTTCTAATTATTTCTTCACCGCTTTTTATCTTGTACAGAACTACCTGGCACGTTATATTTTTCAGTAGCTAATCTTATTGGTAATTCACCGTTCATTGCATAAACAATTGCGTCTGTCATGTTATTTTCACCCCATTTACCTTTATTGCTCATTCGTCTTTAAATTTCGGCATTTTTTACCCGTTTTTAAAATAAAACTATTTATATCATACAGAATTTTGGAAATATATAAGCGGACACACTATCATAATAGGAAAATGTGCGATTTTCAAATTTGCAATAGATAAAAGTGTCCGGGGGTACCCACCATATAAATGTTACGGGTTACGCTTGGTTGTCCTCACACGGAGCGTAATTATTGGTTTGGGTTGTACGGTATCACCGTATGCGGGTGATACGTTGTACTCCAACAAGTCCGATAGGATTGGAACCTTCGACGTATGTGATCACTACGTCGTTCTCCGAAGGATGGAAAGGTTTGGTGGTTGTGAGGACAGTGCGTATCGTAATGTCGGATATACCTCGAGCGGTAAAGATATATCCTTGTGAGTTTCACTGATTCGTTACAATGTTACAAGGAGATGGTTAATTGAATACAGGCTGAAGCAATTCTACAGTAACTATATTCTAATAATAATAATTGAGTTTACAAAAGTTTACTATGGTCTAAAGATAAAGTATATCGGTCTTCCTTCTCGACTTTACACGGCGAGTACGCGGGGACGTCGTAGACAAGTGTGTCTAGTTGACACTTACGAGATAAGTATTATACTCAGTTGCTTGAAAGGGAATTCAGCCCGATCTTGCTCGTGTCAAACGGCGACTATACGAATACTGCTCTACTTTAAAGGTCAGAGTGACTCTGCCCCCGAGCATCGGAAATCATGCCCTTGTATACCCAAAAATCTGTACTTTTTGGTGGTGGGAGCCCTGATTTTCCGATGAGAACGAAACGCGTTCGTTTATTTTATCTGAAGGGGGTGAGCCCTAGGCGGATGTCTCGGCGTGTCTGCCAGTCTGTGTACGTAACATAAATGACCGGGGCTACCCAATGGACGTGATCCAATATTTTTATTAACCCTTTCGTTACTGTTGGCGCCTATAGGCGTTTTGAAAATTTACTCACACTGTACAGTTCGCGCCTTTGGCGCGCTTCTAGTCTAATTTAATCCTTAATTCTATATTTCAAGTATTTCCACCTTAATTCAACGAAACGAATTTCAAAACGATACGGCCAAAATAAGCATTTAAACGCGTAGACGTCCCTCTGTCATATTAGCGATACACTTTTTTTTTTTACCGTCATTTGTTCTGAGTATAACTTAAAAACGTAACAACGGACAAGAAGCAAATTCGTACCATATTGTTATATGAATTTAAATTAGGACGTAGAGCCGCGGAAACTGGCCGCAATATCAATCATGTATTCGGCGAAAGCACAACTAATGATTATAATGCATAAAAAGTTATTTGTGGAACAGCCAAATTTGGTAAATAGTAAGGGGCCAATACTCCTACACGATAACCACAATTCACGATTCGGAAGATACACGAATTGGGTTATGAAACATTAAAACACCCGACTTATCCCCTGCAGATTACCATTTTTTTAAACATTTCGATAACTTTTTGCGAGAAAAAATCTTCCGCGATAAAGAGGATGCTGTAAATACCTTGGTGGAATTTATTAATTCTAGAACACCTGATTTTTATTGTAATGGAATAGGAACTCTTGCAAAACGTTGGAAAAAGTGTATAGAATCTAATGGAAATTATTTCGATTAAATAAATTGCAAAACTACGCGTTTTTAAATCTCATAGTTCTGATGATTTATACTGAATTATTTTACATATGTATAATTATTAGTTAGCCGCAGTTGAACAATTTTCCGAGATACGTTCTATTGCAAACAATATACAAAATTACGTATTAATCATTTTTCTGTTATATCTTCTGTTATATCTTCTGTAATAATCTTCTTAATTGTACATATAACAAAGGTACGATAATTTATCACGTTGCAATTTATTATTAGAACTGCTACAATGCTTTTTTAAATACTTGTAGCGTTCTGTCCCATCATCGCTGAATTGCATTCTAAACACAAGTATGTTTATTCAACATTTATGGTACACGATTTAATAAAATGACGAGAGTATATTAAGTCAGCAGTTAATTTAGTGACGTGTTCATACACGTGCAATAATACTAGCATTGGATGACGGATTAACGTCATTCCCAATGTTTTCTAATCCCATTCAATACTTTAGTCTAACGTTCGTCACACGTCCGACAATATTGCATTCTGATATTGGAAAAAGTCAAAGTTAAGCATGCAGCGTTAGAAAGATAAGCAAATAGAAATGGACCGTTACTCTGGATTCTGCTTTCAGTTCTATGGAACCGTTACTTTTCTATCAAGGAACAACAGAATTGTCACAAATTCTGTCTAATAAAATTGTTGCTTGAAAATTTCTCATTTACAGTTGTAACTAGAGATGTTACTTAAGAGATGCCCGGGTACCCGGGTTACTCGTGAGATACTCGGGTAATCAGAAAGTACCCGAGTATCTCATGAGATGAGATAGCTGAGAGTAGATATATATTATTCCTCGACTGTTTCGGCAGAGGTTTCAAAACAATATTGTGTAGGGTACAGATGCACTTTGACACGTCGGTATCGTTGCATCGCTGTCGCGGTGGTGGCCACCGAGATTTCGACTGTCTTATGTACATATTCGAGTACTCGTGAGATACCCGGGGCGATCGGGTTATTTTCATCTACCCGGGTATCTCATGGGTACTCGAATACCCGGGTATCTGAGATTCCCTGTTAAAAGTAATAGCCCTAGTTGTAACAAACGTACGATGAAGTACTTTCGATATGTATAAAGTTACGTTACATGTACATGTATATACAGGGTGTTCCATTTAAATCAATCGTCACGATTACTTTCGGAACTGTTAAGGATACCGACAGATTTTTCATGTAAACGTTAAGTAGCTTCGGGTATAGAAAACATATGAAGATCAAATATATTCTTTTTTCAAGGCATTGATCGATACAGCTTGTTATTCCCTATAAAAAAAGTATTAAGGTGTTAAATGAGCCATTTCAAATAAAAGGTTTCCCAATTGTTGGATTGGACGAGGCGGGCGTGTTAAATTTCTACCGAAATCATCGGATTGGCACCGTAAGATTCTTTTTTTTTTTGTGAATATTTGAAAAACGTAATTCGTCAAGGCAAATGTACCATGTACTCCGAACGACTGAAGCAGAAGATCCTGCAGGCATGTTAGCAAATTTCTAAAGAAATGCTACAGCATCGTATTACTAGTACCACTTCGCAATTAAAACATCTTTTAAACTAATGGCTTTTTGCATAAATAGCTTCATACTTTTTCACAGGGAATGATACGCTGATTAGTGTATTAAAAACTGTGCTTGTACAAATTTGACCTACATATCTCCTCTATGCATCCACCTAAAAAACAAACTACTCATATCAAATTATGTCTCTCTCAAGATCATTCAACTTTCATTTGAAACATCTGTCAATATCGTGAACAGTTTCAAATTCATTCGTGGAAATCGATTTAAGTGAGGCACCCTGTATATGTATACCTACACTATCGGCCGAAAGTTTGGAATCTCCTGCCAATTTATATTAATATTGAATCTGCTACTAATTCTTTATTGATTTGAAATTGATGTTGTGGAGATCAATAGCGCTTTATCTCATTTCGATTGATTTTAATAATAAAAGATTCGTTGGAAAATAATTATAAATGCTAACATTTTTGGGCAATTTTTGTGCAACTTGCGATGCACAGTGATTCGAAACATTTGGCCGGTATTGTATATGTATTATCTGTTACCTCTTATTGTACAACTGTACCTATATACAGTCAGGGACAGAAATATGTGGACACCTTTCAAAAAAAGAATAACTTCTTTAATATTAGACCAAACGACTTGAGCTGTTTTAAAATATTGGAAAGATTAGCTTACGAAATGAGGTACAATTAGTCGGAATCTCGAAGAAAATAAGGAAGGTCGCTTTTAACAACTTTTGTATCTGAGCCCGTAATAAAAAATTAAAAAATACGTTTTGTAGATTTATGTCAGTTATATATCTACATGCTGAATGTTTCGTCGAAACGGTTAAAGATGGTGAAAATCGCAGTTTTTCACGGCTTTTGGCTTATAACTGTAATAAATCTAAAAATTCTTACATCTTTCGATGCCTATCCCTTGTTTCTGCATCTAGGTAAATTTCGATGAAAGAAATATGTAAAATGCGAAAAAGCACACGAAATAACCGAAATTGTCATAAAATAATCGGATTGTCGTAACTTGACCTGATTGGCACCTATACACATACTGTCTACTTTCATACGCAACATTTCATTACTCCTAACTGACACAAGGTCATTCGTCTGTAATTTATTCACGATGTTCTTCGATCAGTTGCTTTTTGTAATGTAAGAGGAAATAGAGCTTCGAGATACAATTAGAACCATTACTAATGAAGGTTTTCAAAAGCAAATGCATTTTTTCTTCATGGAACTTGAAAGCTGTTGAAACCTTTACTTTCAGATCATGGTTCATTGTCTTACCATTTGATTCGATATAAGTAATTTCAAAGGTATCGTTCGATTTATTAAGATTGTTGCTATTATAATGTTCTATCTACTACCGTAGTAATACATAGTAATACTACCGAAGATAATGTTAATATATATATATACACACATATATATATATATTTATTCAGTCTCACAGCCATGAATAGGACTTGGTTTACAATAACCTACGTTTTATAAAACTATCTTATTCTCTCATTCGATTCGTTCTCTCTCTCTCTCTCCCATTCACATTCCCTCTTTAACCCCTTAACCTATGATTTCTTTTCTGACTATGCATATAAGCGTCGGCCATTTTGTTTTAGTACTGTATCAGGTAACGAAAGCTAATCTGTTACAGATTAAGTACATTTAGGAATCCTTAATCTTACAAATTAAAACGAAAGTTAGGATTACAATGAATTTTTCTTACTAATATATCTATTTTTGCTCACATCTTCACCAGAACCTCTGTCACGAGTCTGACACGTTGTTGTAGGTTAAAGGGTTAATATTCTCTTTGGTGTTCTCAGCCAAACTCTCTTTCTCCTTTTCTTTTCTTTTTCAGCTTCTCGAGCCACTCATCTTTCTGTCCTGTCTCCCACTCACTACGTCTTCCATCCTGATATCCCTTTCGGTTTCTCTGCAGTCCCTTGTCAAATGTTCCAGATCCGAAGATAATGTTAATAATACCGACGATAATAAGAATGAAAGTTGAGAGTCGCTAATAATTCACAGTAAAGCAATTAGAAATGTTTATGATATTGAAATGAACATTTTACCAATTATACCTTATATACCAGGGGTGGTCCTAGTTAGGCTCTAAATTATAAAAAATTATTAAAAAATTGAACTGATTTTTCAGTTTCTCACTGTTTGTTTTGTTATCAAAGATAAATAAATCGCTCTTTCAAATATTCCTTTCTGAAATGTGGCTTCCAAAGGTAGTGTAGCTGGCCACCCCCGTTATATACGTACCTATAGTAATACTTTGACCAGTGATCAGGGAGAACACTAATAAACTAATATTATAAAAACAAATAGTGACACTGTAAAATGTATTGATGTATAAACTTTTATTTTAGGTGATCATGATTACAAGATATCGATGTCCGAACATATTTCTCACAGTTTTCTATTTCTTTCTCCAGGTAAGCAAATTTAAAATGTTTAGATACTAGAATGTAATGATTTTAAAAAATATAAAATTGCTAAGCGAACCACTCTATCGCACCATATATTCGCACAAAATTAAAACAAGGTCATCGATCTTCCAAACTCATTGTTTAAACACAAACTCCTTAATTTGGTTAAATATTTCTATATTCGACGTTGAATAAAATTATGGAGCGAATCTAATAACAAAGAAACAGCCCTGGCTCCAAAAATTTTTGAACTTTTCTTAGCTTATCTATTTACGTACATATAACATTTCGAATATTTTTTCCATGATTTAAACTATTTTCTTAGCAAACGATAATTGAATCCTCTTCGATAAATATTACATTGATTTGATACAACGAAACATGCATTTCTAAGAAAAATGGAAGATTATTGCGTACATTTGCATTCGATTTATATTAAACGAAACTTCTATTAATCATCGATGTTAACTTGCAAAAAATACTGATTGGTGATGTAATTTCGCATGGTTAGGTGGTTCTTTTTCTGCCACTGGCAAAGAAAGTCTACCGCAGTAACACGTTTTACAAGAGCGGTGACCCAAAATTATCAAGCACAGCTGTCAGTTGTGCGATTTTTTTTCACGCTATCGCATATTATAACACATGCCGGAATGTTTCGCTTATATTACGAAGGGTGCACACTTTTTGTTTGCGGATTGGAGATTAAGCGACGGTGAGAAAGTGATATATTACGAATGTTCAAGAATTTGTAATCGGCCATGCTTATAATTCATTTATCTGACATCTGACTCATACAAGCACAAGCATAACATTCGGAATCGTTCGGCTTCGTGGCAATTAATTAATAATAAATTAACGCGCATTTCACGAATATATTTCAACTGACAATACTTAACGTACTTGAGAATTGTAACATCTATCGTATTATACGACTGTTTCGTCTGTCATTGTAAGCAAAACACTTCGTACTATTTTTGCAAACAGATCACAGTGTTTAGATTTACAAAAACTAACAATTCCAAAGGTATCTAATCACATTCACGTAAATGGGCACGGGCGTCTAATGGATCCGCCGGCTCGAAACAGCATGTGGCGTTTTGGCTACCCAAATCCTGTCAATTACAACGATAATGAACTGTTCTGTGGCGGATATGCAGGTTCGTTAGTTGATGATAATTATTTTTATATTGGGATAGTAAGTGAAAGATAAACAATAACGAAGCTTGACGTACGTGCATCGCGAATAAATTACGGTTGGAAATCTATATTATGTCACACAAGAAAATTCAACTCGTCCAGTTTAAAAGTTACGCATACAGAAGAGAAATTCTCTAGCGGAGGAGTGTTTAACGTATCACGAAATACTATTTCAATGTTGTTCCTAAATTTGTTGAGAGGTTATTATAGGCCCGTTATTCTTTAGTACAATGGGTGGAGAATAAAGGCGAATGTGGAATTTGCGGTGATGCTTATCATCTGAAAGAACCGAGACCACACGAAGCAGGCGGTGAATACGCAAAAGGCACTATTGTGAGACATTATACCGTTGGTCAGGTAATTTGTCATTTTCATTCATTACTATAATCTTTAATTATGTCCATTGGATTAACTTACAGTTGTAATCGTTGTCTACGAGAACATCCTTCCGAGAAGTTTACGTGTGCACTGGAAAAGCAACGACTTCGTTCGGTTATTTTCCTATACATTTCGTTTTTTTTACAGTTGATAGCATAATTTCTTGGTACACGCACATTTTAAATTAACTAATATCGAGCTTAATACTACTCGGAATTGTTCGTTTTACTTTCCACAAATATTTATTACCTATACAGTTTACTCGATAAATTGGATAGGTAGTATGAAATATTAATTAGTATATTTCTACTTTTGTACATTTATACAACAAACGTGTGACTTATTATGTGGAATTTAAATAGTGCTCTCTATGAATTTACGTGTATTATACGTACTTCGTAAATGCACGGTGTAATTTCAAGTGCAATTTCGAATACTTTTAAAGTATGATATCTATGTAAATATCTATTTACAAAAAATAATACTTGGGTGAGAATTTGATTTGATAAAAGCCTAGCTCTGTTTTACCCTCTGATTTATGATTTCATGGGAGACATGTCAGATTTACCGGAGCAAAACAAAAAGAGAGCACACAGAAGCACATTTCCTTATCCGTAAATTTTATTTCAATAGAATAGAACTTCCATCGTGAATATTTCAATAAATACTCATTTTAGACATATTACACATTAACCCTTTGCGTCTTTCTGATGCACGAACGTCCGCTTAGAGGTTATGGTAGCGCGCGAAATGCGACACTTTTTCTGGACCTTTTGGACATATCAACTTACGAAATTATAGAATTTAAATTAAATTATAAATAAACATAAGCTATAATAGCAATAAACTATTGTTTAGATGCAAACTTTTCGCGACGGCTTGGCGACGTGGGAAAGGGTTTCAACCAAAATTCGCGTCGATTCACCTCGGTTACGTCGTTTTATTATTGACTGTTACGCCAAGGACTGGTTACACTATTTTCTATAATTTGAATTCGTTACTGGTCTCTTGGTGAGACTACTATTTACTGCTGTCTCTTGTTGAGACTTCTATTTTGTACCGTGCCTTGTGGCCTTCTATGTTGAACTTCTGTGTTGGACTGTCGCAAGCCTTCGTGGTCCGTCTCCAATTTTCATTACGAGCTCAGATAAAAAAGTTGCGAAACGTGACCTTTGCAATTCAAAATTTACCATTTTCAAAATTTTTTGTACACGTCATCTAGTAAACTAATCTTTCTAACTTCTCAAAAAAAAAACTCAAGTCGTTTGGCACAGTTTTAAAAAAGTTATTCCGTTTTATGTGGTGTCCAAATACTTATGGACGGTAGTGTACATAGATATGCATTCACGCAGTCCTAATTTTTAAATCCGTAGTTCTTGAGAGTTTTCTCAATACTCTTCTTTACATGTACTATTGTTAATTTTAGGACCGCGTCATATTTCTTACATATTCGAAATGTAGAACGACAATTTTGCGATGCATACACGCAGAAAAAAAATCGATGATTTTGTATATTTTGTCATTTGATTATAAATATTTATACGAATTGTTGATTTAACATTTCTAGATAGATGAGGAAACTAGGAAACAACAGGTAGACATTGTACAATCATATTTCAAATTCTATGCATACTCTGTATTGGCCTGTCATGTTCTTACAAAGAACATCATTCAACCGACAAATGAAACGCACAGATATTGTTTAAATTTTGTATACAGCTAGTGAGCGTAAAAATATTGGGCACGTATTTTTGTCATATCCAGGTGATTACAGTTCGATGTCTTTTTCGCAGGCGATGTAAGATTAGGTTTTAAATTGTTTTATTGTTAACTGAACCTGTAATAAGACCAAATAGTGCGAGTAGGTATTAGATTTTACAACGTGCTTATGTACGCTCGTTTTGGGAAAATAGGTAAGAAAAGAGGCAACTAGAAGCCTTTGTTTTGTTTTGAGATTTCATAGAGGGAAAATATCCATGCACTAGAAAATAATAAATTCGTTGCTCAATTTATTCGAATGATGAAAAATACGTATTTGTGACTCTTATTTTCTACTTTATATTAACAAAATTTTGTAAAAGATAATTACATTGTATATAGAAAATATTTGCAGATGCTTTGTTAGCCATAGTGGCGCCATCTATGATGTTGTTTAAGAAATTTTACTTAGAATGGAATAACTTTCTTACGTAACACTTTTTTTTTTCATTTCTGCTCTTCTCGAATTATTTGAGTTGTTACAATAATTTTGCAGCTATCTACTTTAAAGGGATATTTCATCTAAACATGAATTTTCGTCGGTAGAAAAGGGTACATGTGTACTTACATGGTTAATATTTTCAAATTCTCTAGTTGTAAGCAATGTTTTATAAAAATCGGCGTATCTCAGTTGATTGATGTACATTTTACATTTGATTGATGTAACATTTAGTCTTTCCTTATTATACTTCATTATACTAGTTTTCTGTATGATATTTGAATTCATAGGATATCGATGTTGAAGTTGAACTTACGGCAAACCATTTAGGACGATTCGAAATGTATCTTTGTCCAAACAACAATCCAAGGAAGAAGGCAACCCGAGAATGCTTTGATAGGTAAAAAAGAGACTTCTACGATACCGAATGTGTTATTAAACTAATTTCTAATAAGCGTTAGAATTGAAAGTAGAAGAATAATACTTACTTTTTCGAGGTATCCGTTATATATTTCCGGGACTCGGGACGTTCGGTTCGAGATACCAACAGATACCGAAAGGAAAGCTATATTTCGGTATAAGGTAACTTTACCAGCCTATGTCACCTGTACACAATGTATACTACAATGGAACTATTACACTGGTTTGTATTATAAACATTCGCTTAGATCAGCTTGATTATAATTATCTATAAACTATTTCTATATTATATTTATTACTACGGTAAAAGTCAATAGATCGCAATTTTTTGGACTTTAAGATGCAGAAGAAAATTCGAAGATAGGTAATACACTTTAAAAATCATGCAAGCTGTTCCATTTAAATCAATTCAGCATTATTTCCTAAGAGTTATACAGGGTTTACCATAATACGTGGACATTACTTTAGTGGTTGATTCAGCACATAAAAATAATAAAAAATATTCATATAAACGCATTGTCTTATCAGACCTTATTTCCAAATTACAACCGTTTCTGTCTTCCAGTAATTCTTTCGACAAGCTGAGCGCTTCATTCAACTTTTTATAAGACACGCTTGATATTTCATGCACTGTTTTACCGACTACATATTATGAACAGGTCAGAAGGTCAATGATAAAGCTCTAAAGTGGTCACTTCGAACAATTTCTCTGAAGACAGGTGAACAACTGATACAACACAAAAACGGCTGTAACTTGGAAACAAAGTCAGATAGAACAAACATTTATTTGAACTTTTTGGACTATTTTTGAGTGCTGAATTCATCACTGAAAATATACTACCTATATATTATGTTACTATGTACTTGGAATCTGGAAATCTTTTTTCTTTTGTGTAGTCACAATCAACTTTATTGTAAGTGTAGATGTTTTGGTAATTTCAAGGCCAAACTTGTTTTCTTTAAACGAAACTAAGTACTTTTACTTTTTTACATAGTACATACCAACCGATGTATCTCTGCATTTGTGTACGAGAGAAAATCGTTAGTTAAGAAGATATTAGATATTCTAGTTTGTATACAGAGTGTCTGAATTAACTGAGAACGGTTAAAGATTTCGTAAGCGAGCGAAGATATGGCAAAATTGTTTCTACAAAACTTGTCCTATACAGAGGAGGACATTACATAGTGTACATAGTGTAACTCAGACAACACTCTAAGTATGTAACCTCGCAAACAAAACTAAAAATTTGAAACAGTACTTCACAGAAGTAATGTTGGATTCATTTAATTGAGCCACCTTGTAGAGGTATTATCAATAACGTTTCAAGTGTTGAAGTTAACGCAACTAAATAATAGTTGTTATTTTATTATACAGACGACAATTCAAGTCTATTTTAAAATATTAAAACGAAACAAGTTTTACTATGATTTTAATTGCTGTGCGTAAATACGAGTATGGTAATAGTATTTTCTTATAAATTCGATGTTGTTTGTTACAAAACTACATTTTGAAATAAGTAATTATTTACCTTTACCTTGCACTGCGATAAATTTACTTTATTCAAATTGATTAACAATGGGAATGTTATTAGGCAACATGTGGGGCACTTGTGAAAATGGAACCGAAGCTAATGGATGTGGAAGACCAGAGACGTTCCGAAATTGTGCCGATGTGAGCATCATTACCAGCACAGCTGGTGTGCCTCCCCTCTTTGTACAACAGGATAATCCCTTTTTGCTTTATTACAAAGACTACCGTTCGCCAAACAACATATTCCCACTCGTCATCAGGTATACGCTCTTTTAATTTACAATATACGGATAGTGAAATATTTTCTTCTTCGATAAGTGACTTACTAATAATGAAAAGATTTATTTTTAAAACCTTCCCTTATAATTTACAAGTTTGCAAATAGGCTACGCGTGAAACTGAGGTAGAATTATTCGATCGTTTTAGATATAGAAACTGTTAAATGTAGTATTTCTCCGGCACAATACAAGGTATAGTTTGAATTACGAACACAGTTTTCAGGGGTGAAATTATTCACTAAACTGATCAAGTTTCTCACTCGAAGTGGTCTGAACAAGTTCGCCTTACACTGTTGTATCTCTTACGAGCTGTCGTAAAGTATAAACGTAGAACATTTTTTAGTGTGACTCCTGGCCCTAAGGTGGATGTGCAACAAAAAAGTGCGAGC
The DNA here is from genome assembly GCF_001263275.1 of Habropoda laboriosa. NCBI lineage: Eukaryota > Metazoa > Arthropoda > Insecta > Hymenoptera > Apidae > Habropoda > Habropoda laboriosa. The sequence continues at coordinate 2,088,883 of NW_017100263.1, read as the reverse complement.
CCACCCTCCAGTCAATTAGCTTATAGCGCCGTGCACTAGTTAGAGAGAGAGGAGACATACCGAGAAGAGAAGAGAAAGTAAAGGCGCTTTTTCTTGAGATCGTCTGAACGGCTCATAAGTAAAGCTGGTGCAAACAACCTCAACCCCTATCTTAGACACTTATGCAGGATATTCAGCCACTTTGAGAAAAATTTTAAGTGGTATTTCTAGAAGTCAAGAATAAAAAAATTGCGTTTGAAACTTCGTTTTTTAGTTATTAACAATTAAAATTTGTGCTTGATGCTGGTAATTTTAAGCGAAAAAAGACACGCTTACCTGGTAATAGAAACTGTTACAAGGGTTGACACAATTTTGCGAAATTTTTACAGTGAAAGTTCAACATGAATCCTAGAACGATATGAAATCTGCCTACTCGTAAAAATCCACGAGGACGTGATGAAATCCGCGTTTCAACAACAGTGAAAATTGCAAACATTAAGAAGTTGCTTACATGTATCTTTAGTGTTATCTTAACTTTAATAATGTACTGTTATTAGTGATGATTCGTGGTTATTAAGGTTAAAATGTTATTCTGTAACGAGAATCGTTAAATTTATGTATACTAGTCTTATTCACAAGTGAAAAAGTGTACCTGATGCGATCTTATCTTTCTACATATCGTGTTACCGTCTTTGCTGGGAAAAACACATGCATACAACGTAGGACTACTATAATACTGTTCTTGTATGCATTCTAGAGGACAAATTGTATTGATCGAACAAAGTTACTTCTCTACCGATACTTTTAACTTGATAATTTTTAACGATGTAAAAATTCGTTTAATATACATTTTTGCAGTTTAATCGTGAAGCTAAATCCTTGTAAATTCTTAACTTTCTAATCTTCATGTCAGTTTTAAGTTGATTAAGTAATTTGGAAACTTCTAAACTTGTTACGCATTAGCTGATTATTTAGAGCAGTGTAAGCATAATTTTTCGATTCGAAACAATAAATGGCAAGTTTGTCAGCGAGGAAGTTCTTTTATTTCTGCAGAACATACACTAACAGAAAACTAGATAATATTACCGGGTGCACACATGACACGTGAAAAATATTAACAATCGATGTTTTCGTTTCAGATCGCAGGTGTGCATGCCTACGCCTCTTTATCGACGCATACCGGGAATGAACGACTGGTGCCAAACCAACTGTCTTCGTTACCCTCCAAACTGTCCAACAGCTATTTGTCAATGCCCGTAAGATGTTACAGATAACAGCAGCATTTCATAACTTTTCCAAAATGATTCGACATCAAACAACTTCGAAGCCTGACAGTTATTCTTAAACTTCTTTTTTTATTTCTTATTTCGTTTTACTATTAAGTGGTACGCGTATCTATAAGAATTACATATCATTTTATGTCTAACTAAAGTGACAAAAGTAAATTTGTTTTTCATTTAATCGTAACTAGTTTAATAGTGTTTAACTAATAAAATTCAACATTATTTAAGAAAAAATTAAATTTTTCAAAAAATTAACATATTTTTCTATATCTGTTTCGATAGGGAAGTGTGCGATGCAATTGGAGATGTTGCTGGCAAAGATGGTGCAAGCGTTTATTGCATGGACCAGTGTCTCGTCTACCCACCTAACTGTCCTTCTCATCGCTGTCGCTGTTATTAAATAAACGAAAGCTACATACTCGACAATAGTAGTTTTTCGATGATTAAAGTGACTGTATTACATATTAGTGCAAGAAACTATTTTTTGTAACCTTAATTGCGTCCGTCATTTTCTGGTTTTGGTCCTATTTCAACGATCAATTAAATTCTAACTTTAATCAAATCAGCTTGGATTAAACTTTTGGGCTGGAGTAGGAATACCTAATAGTAAGAGAAAAAATTGGATAACTTCTTTCTATCATTATTTACTGCATGATGTTCTTTTTGTAACGATTTAGTAGTTTTATTATACTTTACAATTTATGTACTGCTTCATATATTTCCTTTTTTATACGATAAACAGGTAAACCACATTTGGTTATTTTGCCCGAAATATATAGAGTACCTCACCTAAGACCGAACACTTAAAATCTCCTGGATTTTTGATGACATCAGAAATATTGCAAACACAATTTGAATGGTTTCAAAAGAGAAGTATCGTAAATAGAACATTTTTTCGAATTTTTCTTTAGATCACCAGTATTTTTTGCCAGAAAGCCTATACTTTTTTTCTATTGCATCTTATAACGCTTATTAAGAAACATTCAAATGTGTTTAATATATGACCTTCAAGTCACCTTGAACATTGAAAAAATAATGAAATTCTGAGACAATGTTAGGGTGGTAAATGAACATACTTTTTATGTCACAAATCCTCGAAGTGATATCCATCAGCGACGATACACTGTCTAAAATGAGAAATCACGGACTGTGATTCATGTCTTCCGGAGTGGTAGATAATTATTGTTGTTAGACGCTGAATATATCGAATTATGTTCATCGACATTTTAGATCGTGTATCACCACCGATGGTCTTCACTTTGAGCATCTATAACATAAAAAGTAACTTCACATGCTAACATGATTTCAGAATTTAATTAGTTTTTAGATAGTCAGTCATCTCAAGGTCATAAGTTAGACATATTTGAATGCATCTTAAGACGTGTTACAAGGTGCTGTTAGGAAACGTACTCTTCTATTTCGTGGTTAGTTTTTACGCGTTTCTCACAAGTCAAATTAATATTGTGTGAGGTGTTTGTGTTTGTCGAAGAACGGATACTTAATGATTGCCGCGGTATTTGTTGTGTCGTGTTTGACTCTATATAGTTTGACTTTCGTGTGAATCTATTATGAATCTTTTCTTTAAGACTTACACCTATTAAGAATGAGAAAATAGGCGATTACACGGTTGGTAAATTATTGAGCTTTTCAGACCCTGGGTAGTCCTCCTACGACCTCGAGCATCCCGCCCACCTTGAAGGATGGTAAGTGGTGGTACCGATCAGCGGAAGGACCAGGTCCAAGGGTGAATGGACTTACTGTCCGACAAACCTAAAGTGAAGCCTCTGACGTCACGCAGGGCCTAAAAGTGGGAGATGTAGGGGAACTTGCGACGGCTCGCTATTAGTAAGCCAATAGGGATAGCATAAGGCTATCGCACTTACTCTTCTATGAACAACAGATGACGATCGGGTCGTGTTCGAGCAGTCGGTAAACAGATGAGCAGTCGATAATTGACCGAAATGATATTTTCAAGCGTTCGAAAAAAAATTAAGTTTACGTCGCGCAGACACCATAAACAGGCGAACAGATGCCTGCACGACGTCAAACGACTATTATTTCGATAAGTTTATTTTACAGGTTAAAACTCAAATTTTTTCAAAATTATTCTGAGTGGAAACGAGGACAAGGCAACCAAATAATTTTTAGCTTTTCGTTCATTTAACAGCGTGCCACATTATCGACAGCTGACTGAAATTCATTTGTCTAAACCAATTACCTACAATAGCAGTCGATAATTGACCGAAATGATATTTTCAAGCGTTCGAAAAAAAATTAAGTTTACGTCGCCATAAACAGGCGAACAGATGCCTGCACGACGTCAAACGACGTGCATCCTGGTAAACTTAATTTTTTTATCCCAAGTTCCCAAAATTTGTCTATTATTTCGATAAGTTTATTTTACAGGTTAAAATTCAAGCAATCCAATGGTATTTTTTCAAAATTATTCTGAGTGGAAACGAGGACAAGGCAACCAAATAATTTTTAGCTTTTCGTTCGTTTAACAGCGTGCCACATTATCGACAGCTGACTGAAATTCATTTGTCTAAACCAATTACCTACAACGCAACTTCCCCTCAAGCGCCAGCAGTGTAAGACCCAAGAGTAGTGGGGATGATCTGATCCGCCTATTTCGCCTTCATCTAACCAGGCAAAGTGTAAGACCCAAGAGTAGTGGGGATGATCTGATCCGCCTATTTCGCCTTCATCTAACCAGGCGATGACGTCAGAGACTTCGCGTTTGCTTTGCCAGTCAATATGTAGTATTAACAGTCCGAATAGGCAAATGGGAGTATAAGGAGTATTGAAAAGAATACTTGATTTAATCTCACTATAATATATTTAGTATTAGGACATTCTATTGACAGTTTAAAATAGTACGCATGTATCACATATTATATATGTAACGAATAACATCCTTCCTACTTTTACGTATACGTGTGCTTGTACATGCCTACATACACGTAAAAGCAGCTACACATAACGAAACGATCAGTTATTTAATTACGCGTCGTGAAACTTTTTCAAGACAACAATTCTTTCCACAAACATCATGGTGCACTGTACGCGAGTGCATGCAGTATTCATCGTGTGTATTTCGGTATTTCAGTGAAAACTCGTAGTTTATATCGGCCTCGACTAATATAAATAACACGTTGGCTCAACATTGTAGGGCTTGTCTTTTGTTCATGACTATACATCGTTAACACTTTACAAAACTATATACACTAAAGCCTTTTATACTCTATAACATGTTTTCAAGTTTCTAAATAGTAACACTTTTTCTGTATTTCATTGTTTGCACATATTTGAATATATGTGGTAATAATTTGGTAATCAGTTACCGAGTGTATTCTTTAACGAGTTAATATAGCTTTAAAATAAGTCGCGACAGACACGTTTGTTTGTTGCTTTGTCATTTTCAATCCTTGTAGGTGGTATTTATCATCTAATATCGTTTAAGCAGCTATTTAACGTCCATAATTCATTCAGACTGTGACGAATTCTATATTTATACTTAGATTCCATTCCACTTTAGACTTATTTTAATCTCTTTTACGTTTCATTGCATCGACAAACGACCAATTCTTATTAGTTCCCTCGTGTAAACCTTTAACAATTTCTCTTCCACCTGCAGATGCTTTTTTGCTGTTTTCTTCTTATTCTAGTTCTCCTCGCAATTCTCTCCACCTCCAATATGCCAATACACGAAAACAATTCAAAAGGATCATACCTTCAATTTCCCTTTCATTTACACGGACTATGATATTATAATTCATTGTCAAACATCGATACACGAGGAGCATTAAAAGTTAAAGGACTGAAACGCAGAATGCGTATTGGGACGTATTCGAAGCAATTATAATTCACGTTCTATTCGTCTTAATGCAACAATCTCACCGAATTAAAAGTTTCATTCGAGCTTTATGTTTTCGCGTGACAATCTTTCCATTATAATCACTTATGATTAAAGCTTACATCTCAAAGTTTGTTTGAATTGCTATTACAAAAACATTCATGTTCCAACGAGTTGAAATGATATTTTCGTGAGAAAAAAAAAAAATAGCATATCCTGAAATGAACGTTGTCGGTGCGATAAGTGCTTCTACACTAGTATCTGAATTGTAATAATTTACTAGATACATACATATCTTTAGCACACTCGTTACGACGACCTAGCGATGAATCCATCTAATATAAAATGCAGATAAAAAATATCTTGGGACACGTCAAGGATCGCTGAAATCTTGAATCCGTCACCCCTTTCCTCACCACTGTATCGCTTAAAATTATTCTCATTTTTGTCAATGCTATCTGCCCTTTTTTTTTTGCTCTTTTTCTTTTTATCGCAACGATAAGACAATTCTATTCTAAAACGTTAGTCTTAGAATTTGTTACATTCATTTTTGGAGAAGGGCCGAAATTCAGGTACATTTTCAGTCTTCTGCTGGTAAACATGGCTCATTTTCATCTACTTATTTCGATTAAACAAATAGATAATATCGAGAAAATTATGATTTCTCGCCGACGTTAAAAAAAATTAAAGAACATGTAAAAAATAACCCTAAGAATACTCTATTGTTTAATGCTTTCAAGTTTTTCATTTCACACATTGTATTTAACGAGTGCCAATTTAATTATTCTTTTTATCAAATAAAGATAAGAACAATCTTACAGATGTTCATGTCGATTACAATACGTTACCAAAGTTAAAATAATCGATCATTTTCTGGTGCTTGTAATTATTATAACGAAGTGTAGTAATTTTTCTGCTCGTTTATATATATGTATATGATTTATAGTCTACATTACGTCTGAGCTAGGTTTACCCGTAAATTACGCTATACTTTAAGTTATATTTGTACTATTAGCGAATCTATAGATGGAGGAGAAACAAGAGGTACGTTCTGATTGTTTTGCTTTGTACACGATTAGCGAGATGTGAGCTTAAATCGACCTAAAGTATTACGAGAAACACGATTAACCCCTATCAACAAATCAAACAATCTTTCCTCTCCAAGAGTTTCTTCCCGTTACTTTTCGCCCGAGGACGCGAACAAAACGTTTATAATTAAATCACGTCTATTACATGTCATTTCGTATCACAAAACAACGGTAGTTGACTTAGAGTAAAATATAACCTACAAGTGAGCTATTTCAATTGTTTTTTGTATTTGTCTTTATGGGTTTTCAAATATCAACCTTTCTTTACTTATACTTATAAATCATCGTATAATTAGCGCCTCCAAACGATAATAAAATATTATAAAAAATATTTCGCAAAAAATTGCCTAACAATACATATTGTTGTTTCATCTCTTCAAAGTAATCTCAAAGTAATTATCAATCGTTATAACTTGTACTTGGTTCTCATTTATGAACGTCGTCCTTTTACATTCGTAATACTGATATCGTTTGCACGTATATGTAACTGCTAGTGAAAAAATAATCGCCAACCGATCATGTATATATCATCAAATATTTACACACACGTTACTATAATATTTCAGTTTGTCCATAAGATGTTTATTTTACCAATTATTTAGAACATTCGAAGAATTAAAAGAAACGTGAAATAAGATGGCGCTTGGAGATTCAGGACGCACAACGATCCTTTCGATTGCCCCTTGTACAATAACAAGATCTTCAAACGATAGCGAACGGAGTCCATTGTAACGTAGATTCACGATTAAAACGGTAACAAACAGAGCGGTAATGTGTATCACGTATATAAAATGTCATTGCGAAAAGAGAACAAAAGTAGATGTTTCATTTACTTTAAAGCTTATCTGCGAATAAGTGTTGCATGCTTCGTCAAATGAGACTTCGTCAATGGTAACGTACATGTAATACCATTCTTCTTCGCGGTACAGTAAATTCTCCACAAGTGTCAGTCCGCAAGGAATCTAAACCTGACACTTGTAGAGTCAGGGACTACGTTTTCGAGCCTCGCGCCCGCCTTTGTAGTTTGCCGAACGTAGACAAGGACAGCGAATAAAGATAAGGATGAAACGTGAGTCGAGGCAACCAAGAGATTTAAATACCAACTTTTTTAATTTTACGTTTTTTTATCCCGAAATTTTTCTTAACATACTGATGAGATTTTTCTGATGAAAATGACATCAAACACGACATTATTTGAACAACATTTACTTATTAACACGTTCACTGTCTGGCGTGACAGTGAATAAATAAATATTGTTCAAATTATATCGTGTTTGATCTCATTTTCATCAGAAAAATCTCACCAACATGTTAAAAAAAATTTCAGATGAAAAAAAGTAAAATTAAAGAAATTATATTTTTCTATTATGAATTGTCGAGCCGTGAAATCTCGTAAAAGAAACCGAGTGGTGTAGCGTTTACACGCTTGACTGGCAGCGAGCGAGATAACATAGGCGCAGCAATGACGCAGCCTAGGCGTAGGACCATCTATACTGACACTTGTAGAATCCAGACTGACACTTGTGGAGAATTTACTGTATATCGCTTCGTTCAAGTCATAGTCGATGAAACTATCTTTGCTAACGTCGCGATTAACAGAATAATCTCAATACCTACGCCATACCGTACCTACTCGCACTGACTCGCGTATTATATTCTCATTTTCATAAGGATTACGAACTGTAATATATCATTCTCATCTTATTACCAACTACTTATTTTCAATAAGGATGTTTATAGTAGCTAAATTGAGCTCTTGAATTAACAGTACGATCGTCGTGAATATGTTAGACTTCTTAATACTAGCCTCGAGTGCCCGGAACTTTTTCTACGAAACGTATCACCATCTTTTCTAAACGAACACTCCTTTTAGAAAACGCTAACGTTTATTTCACGTCTGTATAGTGAACATTTTACTGTCCGAATTATAATAATCCCCGTTAATGGAATCTTAAATTGATCCTCGTCATTTCTCGTAGCAAGATCTTGCCGTTAATAACAGAATAAACGATGAATCTTGTCGATATACTTTAACAACAGCTTCATCTTATGCTCTTATCGTATTCGTCGACTGTCAATCGAATCTTTGTCACATAAATTACAATCAGACTGACCTATTCCGTTAATTCAATTACATTCCACGAAACGCGATTGTTTCTGAGAGGTGGGGCAGAGGGGGGCGATGTACACACATATATACCATTGTTTCGCGCATTTCTCGTGTAATTCTCTACGGAATCGCCATTTAAACATAATTTTATTCAGACAAACGAGCACTACCTAGTACTATCGTTATCGTCTTAATTTTTATAGCGGTTAACAACCATCGCGAATAAATGACCGCCAACCATTTCTCCTCCCTACGGAAAGAGAAGGTGCATCGCATAGTGTTAGAGACTCAAGGGATCTCGATACTGGGGCAGTAACAGTATCGAGAACCCAGCGCTACTAAATGCTACATTTCTCGAATAGATGCTTTCAGAGAACTAGACTCGACATTTCAGGTAATAAACAAACGAATCGTTATTACTATATTCTTTTCCCATATTTCTTCCTCTCGTTCCTTATATTTATCTTCATCTAATTACGAAGAACAGCGAGTAATTACGGTTTATCTACTGAGTTTCTACGATTCAAGTGGAACAGCTTCGTTTTACCTGTACCCTTTGAGATTAATAATCGTTAACAGGCCGTTGTAATTCCAGGCCGTGAACAGATTAAAATTACATTAAATTAAACACTTATAACGTATTGCGTAAACGTATAGCTAACATTTAGTTCGAATAACACTGAAATATCACAACGTTAAAGTGATCTTATTACAAGCTGCGATCTAAATCACTTACACGTTTAACGTATAATTTACAATCTAAAATTATTTCGTTGAACAATGCACCATTGGGATTTAACTGTACGTACATGTGTCATCGTGAAACCTTTCATCAGTTGTCACCTTGTACAAACCGACGACGATCTAATTTCAATCTATAATCTATAAGTTCTCCTTTAGAAACAGCATTAAAGAAATCTGCGAGCTGCAGGATCGGTCAACGGGCTCATAGTTGACTGGCACCCCCAGACGCATCGTTGCATTTAATACTTTTGCAATACACGAAGTGAACGGAAATTTTAACTCCCAATAGTACACGTTATCTTATCAAATATATCTACTCTCCTACTTGAATAGAGAAATAGGTTTAAACATCGTGGATCACACTTCATTGTTTAACGGACTGATACGGTTCTGTTTGTGGTTTCTTTAGTTACGCCGCATTGTCTTTACAGGTTAATCAAGTGTACATCAAACACTACAGTTTGTTACATCTAAAAGGCGTACTCCCTTCGAACCTACGTACAGTGAAAGAAAAAGAAAAGTGACATAGACTTTGGTACACTATACGCTTACATGTATTGTTGTGTTTACCAAGGCGAACAAAACGGTCAAATGTTTCCCATATTGGCATTGATAATATTAAGCATCACGTGCTTTGTTGAAATCTGTGTGTCACCGTACGAGTGTGAGAGATTTAGTGGCGTATAGACACGCGAGTACCCTCCCTTCGGAGCATTTGCAAAATTTTCCCACTTTTCTCTGCGATAGAAACGATTTTCTTTCCCGTCGAACATTACGGCTAAACATGTAAACATATAATAATCTAACAACTAGTCAGTCTGTCTTTAAGAATTAAGTAAAAAAAAAGGAGAACAGAAAGAAAGAAATCTTTATTACGCGCTAGCTCGGGCACTCGAGCTTGGTACAGCGAAGGAAAATGGAAATTAAAGTTGTGAATGTTTATATGTAAAATGTATGTTTAGTACCAATGCAAAGTTATAAGTAACCTAAGGTCGCGTAGGTTTTCACATAGGGTGCATCCACTCGACAGTTTTCCCTGAAACAAATTATGAAGGTTCAGCACATTAGTTGAAGTACAGTAGATTAATCGCGTTAATTGAACGCGGCTCGTATCAGACAGCGTTAAATTAACGGAGATTTAGCAAGCTTTTCTAGCAACAAAATGATCAAACTGGAATGACTCTCGTTGTTGATGAATTACAATTACAGTGTAACAATAGAAGAGCGAGTAAAATGGCAAATCTATCGACTACAGCCGACCAATTACCGATTATTTTTCAATTACACACACGTGTGAGAAAATCCGTCCCGAAGACGGTGAAGCGAGCATCTTGAAGCCAGGGCCTGGCTTCTTTTCCCTGGGCCTGTTCGCGTAGGGGTGGAACGTATACTTTTGCAAGCGACGTCCGATTAACGTGGATACAGATTCTGAGTAAAATATATCATTGTGGAAAATGTAGATACGTTCGGTGAATTTTACGCCCACCCTACGCCAAGTCGAAATTTTCTTGCTTGTGTAATTTCCAAAAAGTGGGGTAACTTTCCAGGAAAGGGTTACACCATTGTAAAATTGTAAAGGCTACACGAGCAAATTTCTTTTGGAAAATATCTGCGATATTATTGCAACAATCACTGTATTGCAAACTATTGCTTCGTTGTTCAAGTAAAATCTAGGAAATCGATAATTCAAAATTGGATTTTTGACACGTAACCTTAGCTTATAGGAATGCTAATCCAACCGTCTTCGCTGTAGCAGTCGTCGTCAAGTGTCGAGTAGCCGATGACAATAGCGCTAGCGGCCTCGGTATCTATAGGGTGTCCTGCGTACAATTTCGGCGAAGCGGCAACTGTTCTGATATTGCCGACAGTCTATGTAGATATTCGGCGGTCCAGTTCGACTGATCAACAAGATGATTAGGTAAGATTAAAATCCACGCTTGTCCACGAAATTCGTCACCCTGTAGATACCGGGCCCATACTCGACACTTGACGACGACCACTGTAGCGAAAACGGTTGATTAGTAACATCCGGATAGACAGCACTCGATGCGCAGTTTCAATGTATAGTACTGAAAGTTTTTTATTAATATCTTGGAAACTGATTATTGACTGAAGCTAATATATTACATTTGGGGCCCACCCACCTTCTTCCCCCTTCCCACCAAAGTTCGCGTTGATCGGCGATCGGAGCCTTTCGTTTTTTTTTTCAAAATTTTCCCTTCGAAATTCCTTTTCATGTTAATGATGTGAACGATACGAACCACTTTTTACAGGTCGCGAATGATTGATTCCAGCGACAGTGCAACCACCGTTTTGTAGCTGTGGCGTGGTTTTAAAGTGGTTCATCTGACAATGAGTTGGGTCTAAAGCTCGGCTCTCCTAGATAGCCTTACCGACGGAGTCCTCTAGGAGGCCCAGGGTGAAACGTATTTTTCTTTCCATTTTCTTTCCCGCTTGGGTAGAAGAATCTTATTTAGAATTATTTTTGAATGTTTTCACTTATTCAAGAAAGGAAGGGACAACGTGCATATTCGAGTGAAAAGAATATTGTTTTTTTTTCTGCCCGTTTATGCGTATGCCTTTTGATACTCCTCAGGTTTAATCGAAGACACGTTTGTATTGTTTTATCTACATACATACAGTTACTTTGTGGACATCGTTTTTCTTACAATTAACTATCTCCCTCTTCGTTGTTTTTACATTGTACGAATGATTCTCCGTTTTGAATATAGTAAGTAACAATTTTACAATTGTAAGCGCAAAAGTGATACAAGTGAATATTACGATGGATTAAACAGAAAAATGTATACTTACTCGTCTTCCCACGGGCACACTTCGTTAACGTTATTGTCACGCTTTTGCTGAGTCGTCGGTTGAGTAACAGATGCTATTTGATCGTCCTGTTGGGTGTCCGGCTCCCAAACAGGAACAACCTGCGCCTCCTCCAACGATTCCACGGTCTGCATTTCTACTTGAGTGATAATCGCTGAATTTCCCTCCGAGGTAATTGCTGCTTGATCAGCTTTATCAGGCTCCAATTCTCGCTTTCTCGTTGCGACTTCTTTCCCTTCTTCCTTTATTACTCCTGCCGCACAGTTGTTGTCTGCCTTCTCCACAACTTCAACCGTCGAACTGTCGCTCGGTAGATCACCTACGATCGCGCTAATGCTTATCAGAGGAGCTTTGGTCAAAGCTTTCGTCGTCACTTCCCTCTCGAACGACGAGACTTTTGACCTCGTGTTACTTTCGACCCCCTCAGAAATACCTTTTCCACTTGCAGATGTCTCTGTCGATTTCTCAGTTATCACATGACTATGCTCGAACGAATGTTGCGGCGAGGATGGGTAATTACAGAACGAAGCAGATGGTCGACCGATTTCCGCGAGCTTTACTCTTCCGCTGGTTGAGCCGATTGAATAGTTTCGCGTTGTTATACTGAATCCACCGCTGGTTCGTTCTGCGGTGGTTGTTGTTGCACCAGCTGAATCAAACAAACAATTATGATTGAGTTGTTAAGCACTGCGTACTGTAATACAGTCTGACCGGTTGCACGCGGGAAGTATAGCAAGGGTTAATTCTACACACTGAAATAAGAAAAGTAAGTGTACGCACAATGTAACATATGCCCAATGTAACCTTGTTTTTGAGGTACAGTTTGTTTTGTGTTGCAACAATCTTTCCTGCGTATAAAATACACACAATGTAATTGGCTCGCTGTGTTTCTGCAAGATTTGAGGGCCATGAGATCAGACGAATTTGTGAACAATATTAAGTATTGTATTATGAATGGAACTGTCAGTATACGAGCTACGTTCAGCGATGCTTATTGTGAGCTGCGGATAATCGTCACTTTGTGTACAAAATAATGAGTTATTTATGCATGGACTTGCACAGTTTAATGCTGTAAGAGCTGGACTGTTCCTAATCGGCGGTTGCCCGAGAGAAAAGTCTTTCAGAACGTCTTCGAAATACTAGCTCTTTTAAGAATTCTAATTCATGCAAGAGTACCAGAAGTGTTAATTGAGAAGCACAAGTGTTAAATTGCGTTGCACTAAACAAACTGTAATTCGAACACAAGGTCATATCGGACATATGTCTATACGAACTTTTTTTCTTATTTTAGTGTGTAGAATTCATTCCTTACATATGGGGTGTCCTATTTAAATTGACCCACTGGAATATCTTCGAAACTGTTGATGATACAAAAAAAGGGTTTCAGACAAAAGTTACATTGTCTGGTACGAGTACATTTGTTTCCTATATAGAGAGGGTACGCCGCCTTCACGCGGGCGTCGTGCGGAGTATGATGTTATACGGAGCACCCGTGTGGGCGCGCGAACTGGTTGAGCAAGATACAGAAAAAATCTACTCACAGCAGATAATGTGCCCCCTGGAAACATTCAACTTGTGTCTGAAACATTTTTCAGTATTGTCAACAGTTTCGAAGATATTCGAGTGGGCCTGTACAGTAAATTCTCTACAAGTGTCAGTCAGTTTGGATTCTACAAGTGTCAGTATAGATGGTCCTACGCCTAGGTCTGCGTCATTGCTGCGCCCATGTTATCTCGCTCGCTGTCAGTCAAGCGTGTAACGCTACACCAGTCGGAAAAACATAATTTCTTTAATTTTACTTATTTTCATCTGAAATTTC
>NW_017100263.1:2059513-2074794 GCF_001263275.1 Habropoda laboriosa | reverse complement strand
CGGCAAACTACAAAGGCGGGCGCGAGGCTCGAAAACGTAGTTCCTGACTCTACAAGTGTCAGGCCTTAAAATAAAATAAATGTTGTCAACTAAAAATTTTGAATGTCATAGCTAGCTAGACATTATTTTCAATTGAAAAAAAATAATTATAAAGCATAATACTATAATCCTATGCTTAAAATGTATTTTCTTGTGGCCGCCTGACAGCAACCTGTAAATGTGGCGTGACAGTGAACGTGTTAATAAGTAAATGTTGTTCAAATTATGTCGTGTTTGATGTAGTTTTCATCAGAAAAATCTCATCAATATGTTAAGAAAAATTTCGGGATAAAAGAACGTAAAATTAAAAAAGTTGGTATTTAAATCGCTTGGTTGCCTCGACTCACGTTTCATCCTTATCTTTTATTCGCTGTCCTTGTCTACGTTCGGCAAACTACAAAGGCGGGCGCGAGGCTCGAAAACGTAGTCCCTGACTCTACAAGTGTCAGGTTTAGGTTCCTTGCGGACTGACATTTGTGGAGAATTTACTGTATATCGTTCGATGCAATTTCAACAAGTTCATTTATCCATTCATTCTTAATCTCTGATACTATTACACTTATGTATGCATTTATTTTTATGCAAATGGTCGTTATACTTGTAATAATCATCATTATTGTAGATGTTTTCATAATTTTGTTAAAAATACCAGGTCGTGACAGTTACCTGTACTGCTACTGTGTTGCAAGGTACAAGACTTTCGAAGATGTTCAGGAACCTCTGCTATCGCCAGACTGACGTCGGATGAAGAACTACAGGAATCCAATTGCGTCGAGTTTTTACGAGATGCACGTACAACTTCGATAGACTGTGACGATTGTCCAATCAAATTGTTGCCCTCTTCCCCTTGACTTTCAACCGACGACGTTACTCCAGATGACATTGGATGCTGTTGTGGTGTGCAATCCATGACGTGCTCTATACTCGGTCCTGAAGCCGTGTCCCACGGACAGACGTCGTCCATAGGGCGAGCCACCGTTTCGGACGTGCCAACATCCCTGACAACACGAACTTTATTATACGATTTAATTTTCACTTTTTCCTTCCAGCAAATGTTCACGACGTCTTGGTGTTTCTTCATGTGTCCGTAAATCATGCAATATAGAGTCATATTATACAACAGATAGGATGGATGGAACACGCTTTCGTAGATTACATGTTCGAAAGAATTGGAAAGGAATATCGTAATTGTTGTTCCTTTTTGTTTATACTGTTGAGGGGAGTCGAGACAATTACACGTTATTCGAAAAAGAAGAAAACGTCTTCTGAACGATTTAACAGGTGGGAAATGTACAATTCGGGAGAACTGAATTACTCCAAGGGCATGAATAATTGAAATCTGAAATTCGATAAGTACGTAGTTGCCTGTACGTGTACCATATCGCATTGAGCATATAAGAAAATCGAGTGTTCGACAAATGGTTTACGTAAAACGATCACGTGAAATTGATTACATAAGATATTTCAGTGGTATTTCAACGATATCGAATGACAAATTTTTCAATTAAACAAACAACATTTTCGATGTAGATCAATTTTAATCTCGATAGAAAAGAAAAAGGAACAATGATTAACTGTCCGAATGCAGAAAATGTTTGCCAAACACGCGTTGACGAAAAGAGATCAAACGGTGCTGATGAGGAAATGTATTTATACGACACATGGTAAAAGAGAATAGACGAATCAAGTAGTACATGTAATAATATGGTGGCGTCACATTAACAACAAAAGCGGAAAATTAAGAAAGAAAAGTAAACGATATGTACAAAAGATACAATACCGAGATTGAAATAGCTAAAATGCAGTAACGGAGGAGAGTTGTTAAAAAGGATAGTAAAAATGCGTCACCTTTCACACATCGAGAATAATATAGATTATGTTAGAGAACATTAAAAGTCTAGTATGTTTTGCATACAACATACGTAATGGTTTCTTAAAAGTGCTCAACAACACTTTGTAAAAACACAGCGAACGATAGGGTTTGTCAAAAATTGAAAACAAGTCTAGTGATTCGGTATTCGCATACTTATCCAAGGAAACTACGGAACTGTTTCGAGGACTTACTGAACGCTATGCGGAATAGGCCTCGTAGGAATCTTTACAAGTCGAGCCAGATCTCCCCTGAAAATACCGTACCGATAAAACCTATCTTTTCGACCAGTTATTATTACGCAACAGTTACGAGATTCGATTGTATCTCAGCTATATAAACTATAGTTTCTTTCTTTTGTGCTTTATTAATCACAAGTATCATGCGAGTAAGTTATCGAGAATAGGATAAAGACACCGGTTTCAGGTGTACATATGCGCCGCAGGCATACATATGTAGATCAAATTAGAGGCATTTTTCTAAACGGTTGACACTTTCCTAATTAAATTTTATTCCTTTTACTTTCACATCTTACAGATGTTAGCGATAGATGTTACAGATTTGACACTTAGTTAGTGTGAATTACATCGAGTCAACTTATTATGTTAGTCAACAATATGCAAATTGATTGCAAACTGATTACAAAGTACATAATATTGTAAAAATATACTTGGTCTTGATGTGCCTATTAATATGTACCGGCGTGTATGTAGGCATCAATTAAATTTACATTAGTGATATCCACTGGGACTTTTCAATACTCAGTCGTTTCTTATTTACTTCTGCATGATGTGTGCCATCGAAAGGTGTGAATTATTCTTTTACGTAAAAAGTTAAATACGTTACCGTTACATTTATCGAAGTGTAGAAATGCAGAGAATGAAATGTAAACAGAAAAGAGGCAAAAAAAATATGTGTATTCCCAGTGAATATCATCGGTTTGAAAAGTTATCAAACTGATCGTTTACCTGTATGGGATGTCAGCGAGGTTCGACTGACTGTGGGAATGGGGCACTCTAGGCGTTGAAGTTATCTCTCGAATACCACAAATAGCTAATTCATGAGCAGATCCGGAAAGGCTTCGATCGCTTCCTCTACGTTTAGTACCGCTGCCACTACATACACCGTGTTGCTGCAAAGTCGTTGGAGCCGAAGTCGAAGAAACTTTCTTCTTGGCTTGTCCGCCAAAGACGAAAAATCTGTAAAATAATATTCAAGAAATAATTACAATCGCAACTATTACAATTAAAGTAAGAGAAAGTGAATAAAAATGCACCTTTTTCTTTGCAAAGGTTGCACACCGGCAGCTAGAAGGTTTCGATACTGATCGGAGCGAATAAATCTTGGATAACAATCCTTTTTCAGAAGTAACGTATATACATGTTCAGCGGCGGAATCGAATGTAAATCGATTTGGATTTTTCATTTCTTGATGAATCTTTTCCATTGTCTTTCCGTCGATATTTATTTCGCAAGGAGCTCCAGGTGCCAGAAATTCTCTGAGCAAACGAAATTGATTATTCTGGTATCGTGCATCATCTGATTGCCGGCGATATAATCCAACGATAGACGACCAAATGATATTTCGTTGTACGTACTTGAAGATTTCGTTGACTTTGTCTGGTATTTGAGCTTGAAAGCTATGCCTTAAATCTTTAACCGCTAACCAAAATCGTATATTTTCATGGCTGTACTCTTTTCTCAAGTAATTTGTAAACTCTTGCAAACCTGCGAGACGTGATACGCAAAGTCAAAATAGAAATTTTTCTAATGTTAATTCACTTAAAAATTCTTTCGATTTTTCTTCCACTGTTCGCCTTAAAAGTTGAAATGAAATTAAAATGAAACAGAATAAGACAAAGAAGAAGCAGATGTGAAAGGAATTTCAATCGAACGTTTTAAGCAGAATTCGATAGAAGATAGCCGTTGGCAATTTATTCTATCTTAATATCTATAATAATATAGTACTGTAACGCACAACGAGGAAATGACAATAAACCATTCACCTGTAGGATCAGACATTAACTCTTCCATTGATAATGCCCAACGCTTGACGCGCTTCTCTGTAGGAACTTCCACCCTGCGGATAATAAATGGACCGAATGAAATTGTACCAACAGAAGTATCTTACAAGGAGAGCTTGTATACTTTACTGTAAAGCATATATATTTGCATGAAAGAAATGTTAATTACGATTGAAATACTAACAGAGGGCTGTTCAGCTGCCAATATGTTTGATCATCGGTGATCCATGGGTTGGAGGGTTGTGGCTGTATAAACATTGGATCGTATTCCATATATGTTTCGAAGTATGATTTCAAATTTTCAATTGCAGCCGAAACCTTTATTCTTGTACGTGTTAAACTGTTTTTCAATAGGGCCACCTATTAATAATCCAATAAAAATATATGTACCATTATTATAACAACGTACAGGGTATTTGGCAACAGTTGGTAGAAAATTTAAAGGGCGATTATACAAGTCAAAATAATACGAAAATGAAGAATATCAAAATTGCGTTTGAGACTTTGCTTTTCGGTAATTAACGTTTAAAAATACCCCTGTGACCAAGCAAACCACCCCATATACCAACGAATGTAGGGTGGGTTGAAGACACAAGGGGTACAATAATCCTCGAAACAAACAACACATGGCTGGCAGCTAACTTTTCTTCAGAACAACCTAGGTGCATTTTGGAAAGTTCTTCAAATGTATATTTCATTGCACGCTGTAATAAAACTCAGCGTACACACACAATACGCACCGAAAGCCAATCAATATACACTACAATATTCACATACACACGCTCAAAATGACAAAGAAAACTGGGAGTATTAAAGCTGCTACACTAAAGCATAATAAATTAAATTTAACTGATTGTGCTAAACTAAAACTAATTAACTTATTATTATATAACTATAAAGTACTGTATAACAAAAAGAAAGAGATTAAAATAAGTGCTACGCTCGCTTGTCGCACTCTTCAAACGTTTCGTTTTCTGCCCATCCAAAATTTCCAACCTTGCAATGGTCCCCAGACGCATCTAGTGAACACCGTGTCCATTTTCTCCATTGCCATATCTTTCTTTAAAGACGCTTTTAAAAGCGTACTTCCAGATATTGCGACTGTTCTTTGTCAACTTTGAGTTATAGGTACGTAGGAAACAAAAACATTGGGAAAGGTTGTCGGATGTCGTAAATTTTGTTTTCGGAATAAACATTGAAGAGAATACACATTTGAAGAACTTTCCAAAATGCACCTGTGTTGTGGTGAAGCAAATAGTAGCGCTGCAAAAGTCAGTTTACTGCACCGAATGTCACCGCCCTTTTCTCTACGACTTGTACGAGATAAGCTGTCAGCATTGGCTGGTTCGGAGGATACCTCCGTGTCCTGATGTGTCTTACATTCGTTGGTGCAGAGAAGTCCGCTCAACCATTGTGACATTTTTGAATGTTAATAACTAAAAAACGTCTTATTTTGATTTATTTAAAATGTTAATTACTCCTAAAATTTGTCACCAACTGTTGCCCAACACCCTCTATATACGTATTAATATAATGATTTAGCGTACAACTTTAATTAACTGAAAATCATTTCCCTTTCCCTATCCTCCCTCCCCGTGTGTGTGTGTGTGTGTGTGATTAATGGGTGATTCTACATGATAAAATAAAACGAAAATGAAGAATAACAAAGTCGTAATTAGAATTTTTCAATTTTTATCTCATCTAATCTAATTTAAAAGCACTTTATCGTAAACCGGTCATCGTAGGGCAATTCAGTAGATCGTGGTAAAATTACCCTAAAAAATAATGATGCACAATTTGTAAGAGCTTCTACGACGTCAAATTTGCGTCATTGGTTTTCACAATGATCGTCTACTGGCCTACTTTGTCGCAACTGGTGTACGGCAGATTCTTGAGAAGATATTTTAAACGGATATAGCTGGTAAATTTGAATAAATCCTTACTTTTTATTTTCGTTTTATTTTGTCATGCAGAATTTCCCGTTAAAGCTTCTTTTTCATACGTCACCAAAAAGCCTGTATAAATGATACATAAAACATTTTTCATTGATCCTTTTAATTGAGCAATTTGTACGGTACGATTGCGATATTTTCAACACGTTACGGTGAATTAACATAGTACTTGTTAATATTACTGAAACAGAGAGAGAGGGCGGCGGGAGGGAGAGAGGAAGAGAGCTAAAGGAAGAAATTTACCTCGCGCTGCAGGTCGGTTAAAGTACGTTTACGTGACGGAGGACGCGAAAGTCCAGGACGAAAACGTGTAGGTACGGGTGCTACTTCAAGACTACTGAGGCAACCAGGTGGTGGCCTATACACTCTCCAAAATGCTCGCTCCTGTGAATCGCTCACTATCTTGTCCCCTTTTTTTCGTTCCTTCGATAAGCGTACCTGGACCCACAAAATTAACAACATTTCAAGAAGATGCGTGCTCGAATGTGCCAGACTCCGACTACATGTCAAGTAAACAAATGAATGAAAATATAATTTAACGGAATAATTATTCCCAAAACTGCTTTAAAAATCTACTACCGTTTTACTCTCAATTCGTTAAACGTTTCATTATAGGCATATGCGTAATACAATTTGAATTCATTCCTTGAATTAATCAATCAATTAGGTCCAACTAATTTTCAGTTTCATACTTACAAGGCACTATTCTCAAGTGATAATAGCTGGCATAATAATTTTACAAAAGTTTGGCTTAAGCTGTGGCTTAAAAAAATATTAGTCATTTCATCCGCAATCCTCTACACCGAATGAGTGAAAATTTCTCTGAAAATTACAATTAATAAACCTATTTGATCTAACATCGTGTAAACTATTAGAAATAAAGAAATAGTGTGAATAAACGGGTTTTTAAAAATTTTTGAACATCGAATTCAGCTGTGTAGGCAGATATAAAGAAAGACGATTTATGCCTGCAAAAATTCATTAAAAACCATTGCTTTTTCGTTCATTTTTCTCATATAACGTTTACGCATTTTTACGCATAAAATTAGACTTTTACGCGAAAATAACATTTTTACAACATACAGTAGTAGTAAATACCAAAACACAAGATACTCCTGATAATTAAGAATTTTGATATTTTGTGAAATATTTATATTTGAAGAAACTTTAAATTTGTACGTATTTATCATTTCTATTACGAGTATGCGTCATGGAACGAATGCACCTGACTGAAAGAAAACTTCAAGCACAATTAACTTTTCCAATATACTTTTATTATTGCTCAGTTCTTTAATTTTCTACCTACTACTTCTAATTTCTTTCTTTATCATTAATTTTCACTACTTTAAATTTCTGGAAAGTTATTCTCACTCGTTCAATGAAGAAATCAACAGGTTATTCCCTCTGCATTATGTAATTTAGTCAAAATCGGAGATTAATCAGTTCGATGATTGTTAGTTCTCGGCATCAGCTAACAATGAATTTGAACGAATGTGTATGAGAATAAACTGTCGAAATGATTAATTATTCACCTGTTCTTCGGCTTGAAGTTGTATAATATCCCATTTGTTCTGCAAATTCCTACGTAGGCTGTTTAAAGCTTCCTAAGGAAATAAATTATTTACTAAAATGACGGAGATACACGTGTCAGCTGTTCCAAATGAAACTATTCAAATGTACATACGATTTCATAATCTTCAAGAGCATGGCGTTGCTTGTTTCTTAGAGTTCTCTTAGATAGATAAATAGCATACTCCACATTATCAGGGGTTCTACGCTGCCATGGCCAATAACATGGTGTCTATTTGTTAAATAAAAAATGATCTATTAATAATTTAAAGGGTAAGCGTTATTATACGAACAATATTTCAACTCTTTTTTATATCTATAAAACATTGCATTCTGTTGAAAAAGTTCATTAACATACTACTGGTAACGTCTGAATTATTATACGCATATGTACACTGAACTCTCTCTTTTACACACTTCTTTCGATTTTTCTATCGATTGGTTCAAATCGGTGTGGCGGATTAATATTTGCCAGCATATTGTATTAAAATTGTGAATTAGTATGCATGCTTATTACATATTTAAAATAGCTTGACGAAAGATAATAATCAATTTATTTATTCAATTGAAATATTTTTACAAACATATATCTACTTATACAGGGCTATCCAAATTACTAGCTATCACATCTTCCAACAGCGTTATCGTCACATGATAATCACTTTCTATCGTACTGAGAGCCGATCTCTCGGTATTGTATATCGAGAGTTTGTTTAAGCGTTGAGTGCGATACGGGACTGCGTGAAGGCACTTGGGACATAGACCAGACGGCGGGTCATAAAAATGGGAAAATACCCATCGCCGGCGAAAACTATGCCTGCAGTCAGTCACAGCCGAAACATAGTACGATACACACCCTCTTCTTTAACCGTAGTTTTATATATCCTCGACCGCTCCGCCTTTTTGCTAAGCTTAAGATCCCTACACTTTCTTTAGGGCCAAATTGAACAATATGAACGTGGACGATATCTGGTTCCAACGGTGCCACATACCACACATCAAAGGAAACAGTTGCTCTGCTGAAGGAAATGTTTAATGGACGCGTAATTTCACGAGGAGGAGACATCAATTGGACATCAATTGGCCACCAAGATCGTGTGATTTAACACCGTTAGACTATTTTCTATGGGGATTCTTGAAAAGTAAAGTCTACGCTAATAATCCAAAGACTATTGACGAGCTGAAAAACAATATCACAGCCGCCATTGATGAAACTGAATTTCAGTTATGTGAAAATGTAATGAAGAAAAGCCGAGGAGGACACTTGAATGATATTGTCTTTCATAATTAATGTCATAAAGCAGACTTTGCAAAGAAACCATACAAATCTCAAATACTTTGCGTTTCATTTCAATTTGAAGACGTGACACTCAATTTGGATAACCCTGTATAATGTATTTCGCACTTCTGGAATTTTTTCCAAATTTAAAATCAATGTTTCATACATCGTAACCATTTGTTAGCATTCGATATCAATCTTTCTACGGATGAACTTGTTGCTAGAAGAAAAAAATCAAAGATTTCCGAGTACTTAGGGCTCCCGTCCCGTTGACGCTAATGCATTGCGTATTATTCTGTATACATGAAATATATAACAAGTTTTCGATAAACGAGTTTTCAAAGTAGGCCATTCTGAATTAAATGCTGTACAGGGTGAGCCGCCTAACGTAATCATCTTAAATTATTCTGTTGTTAGTGGACCGATCGAATTTTCTTTTACGTCGCACAATATGATTCAAAGAGGCCTTTAAGGTGATTATATTATAATACATTTTTCAGGTCACCTTCAATCTTTTATAGATAAACCTATCATTTTTTGACGCCTATATTTTAGCACATTTGATTGTATTTATAATAGTGTTTATATGGAGATGCTGTTTTGTAATGGATCGATGTTCTTAAAATGAGGTGACTTTTTAGTTAAAATGAATGAAAACGAGACCTATAAATATGACAGCGAAACGAATACTTAAGCACTGATATCGCAAAGCTACTGTGGGTGTATTCAAAATAATTATTGTTTTCTTGTACCTAAAGGTAAATTATAATTTTATACGTATAAAGTGTAAATTTTGGAAATTACATTGAGTTGAAAAACTTGCTTTTGCGAGATTAAAGGAGGGGAAGGGGCACGCTAAAGCGTGTAAGTGTTAATTCGCTTACACACCCCGAAACGATAATCACTAATATTGATGAAGCTTTGGTCACTGGTAGTATTCAAAAACCATTTTCACACGTAGGAAACGACATAATTAATAGATACTCGTATGTTAATAGTTAATTATGCAAAAGTTCAAGTGTCTTAAAGTCATAGTAAAAAATGTAAAAAAAAGTCAAACGCGGCGAATTGAAAAAATGGTACCTAGTATGGAATACCTAGGAAAGTAAAGAAATCTCAAGAACTTTATTTTTACTACGAAAAATGAATGTATATATAAATAAAAAAGACATATAAACAAATATATCCCATTTTTTTGGAACCTTGTCCCAAGATTTTCTTTTAATTTTTAGTGCTACAACTTCCATCTATTGTATAAACAATAATAATAATAGCATAAAACTATGTGATATATTGTAGTACAATAATACGATGTACTTATAATGGTAAAAATATAATATTCATATGGAACACGTTACACTTAACGTGTTAATACCATATGGGTACATATGTATAGTCCGACAAACCTAAAGTGAAGTCTCTGACGTCACAGTCTGGCCAGATGAAGGCAAAATAGGCGGGTCAAGCCATCCCCACTACTCTTACACTGCAGGCGCTTGAGGGGAAGTTGCGCTGTAGGTAATTGGTTTAGACATATGAATTTCAGTCAGCTGTCGATAATGTGGCACGCTGTTAAAAGAACGGAAAACTAAAAATTATTTGGTCACCTTGTCCTCTTTTCTACGTTGGCGCGTAAGACATATTTAATAGCGCAGACGTTAATTTCTAAGCGACTCATACACAATAAATTGTTATTGTAAAGGAAGCCTCAGGAGAAGTATCAATACTTTTTAACAGTTAGAAAACAAAAGGAAATATTTTTTTGCTATTCCTGAATAATAAAAGTAGATTTCGGTGCATTAAAAAATTGCTTAAGAAGCTAAAAATTTCTGGCTGCAATGAAAAATAGCGTGCCACCACAGGCCGACAGCCACTTTTTATAGCCAATAAAAACCATCAAACAGCCACTATTTAATGTTAAAGTTTTGACAAATTTAACAAAATCAGACGACATGTCGTCACTTTAACCGTAATATTTCGGCGTTGGGCTCATTTCATAGCAATAAACATAGCAATAATCGCTGCTAAAGTTTCAGACACTGTTCCCACTCATAGAATAATTTGGAAAAAACACCATTGGATTGCTTGAATTTTAACCTGTAAAATAAGCTTATCGAAATAATAGACAAATTTTTGGAACATGGGATAAAAAAATAAAGTTTACCATGATGCACGTCGTTTGACGTCGTGCAGGCATCTGTTCGCCTGTTTATGGTGTCTGCGCGACATAAACTTAATTTTTTTTCGAGCGCTTGAAAATATCATTCCGGTGAATTATCGACTGCTCGAACGAGACCCGATCGTCATCTATTGTTCATAGAAGAGTAAGTGCGATAGCCTTATTCTATCCCTATTGGCTGACTATAAGGGAAGACCTAAGAGTAACTGCGATAGCCTTATTCTATCTTTATTGGCTTACTAACAGCGAGCCGTCGCAAGTTCCCCTACATCTCCCACTTCTAGGCCCTAAGTCCCGCCTGAGACCTCACTTTAGGTTTGTCGGACAGTACGTATTTCGAGGGAAGAAAAAAAATTTAACGGTAAAGACTCAATGTTTAATGATAAATCATGCGAAAGTAATATTTTTTTACCTTATCTTCACTAAAAAATTTCACTATTTAACTCGCCTCTCAAAAACTTTTATACGCTGTCGAACAACAATCAACTTCGCATTTAACGACAGATTTGTAACTAAAGCTCTTTGACTATGATTGTCTTGTGTTTTTAATGAAATATTTTCTTACTTATTTTCCGAAATATTGTGATGTTCCGTATTAGGTACAGTTATCCTATTTTTCTTTTGTCGGCAATCCTCTACACTAAAGGGGTAAAAGTCGCCCTCAAAGATGACGGTAATGAACATATTCAGTCAAAATTATTTAGTACTTTTTATTTCTGAAATTTGTTGAAAAATACAAAATTCGTCAATTTACACTATTCCTCTATCCCTAATAATTTTCGAGATATTAGACTAAGAGGTCGACAGTGCGTAACGGCTCTAAATGCATTTACTACCTCCAACTTTTAGGACTACATACTTTGGTCCCTTCATTGTGAATGATTGTGGATATAAACAAATAAGTGTCGAATATTTTTTTGAGAACTAATATATATTAAAGTTTCATCAAAATCGGTGATTATCACTTTGGGGTGTTCCCTTATTACTGAAGATTTTCTTCAAATTTTCTAAATGCATATTTCCTTCAGCGTTGAACTGGTGGAAGTTTCTTGAAATTACTGTCTAAATCTTCAAATCTAACTTCGATGGAATTTTTGTTTTTTGATAAGAGTATGCTAAGGAGGGAGTTTTTACTTGTTATAAGTGTGGAAGATATGTAGGAAAGAATTTCTAATGCATTTAAAGACATCAATTTGAAAATGCTTCCGGTTGTAAACGACAACTTCCAGAGGTGTATTCAAGTAGATACTTCACATCAAAAGAACATAAAAAAATTTTGTGTTTCCACATTTTTCAATACAATCATTCAACATAAGGAGATCGTTGAACTGGTCTCATTACGCTCTATCATTCCATAGAATCAAATGTACCATGTACCATTTAACAATATTCCAACTGACCCTCAAATGACCTTAATGCCTCCATTAAGTGAATTTACACCTCCATGCTTTAGTGTTCCTCTTCACCAGTTTTAATTTCCCAAGAGCAAGTTTTCCAATTCAACGTACTTTTCGAAATATGAGCATTTATAGATTAAAATCAGTCATCTGTACATATAATGTAACATTTTACAGTTCCTCACGATTTCCAACTTCGTGAAAATAAACTAAATATTTGCTTTTTTACTTTTGAAAAATAGAAATGCAGCGCATATGGTGATCTAAGAAGTGAATTTATTGGAGCTTCATCCCTGCGTCCTATCTATCGATTTAAATAGTAAACATTCATTTGGAGATCTAGTTAGCTTCGCTATGCGAATAGTACCAATCTTTGTGGACGTATTTCCATTTGACACCATATTCAATTACCTTCTTTAACGAAAATGGAGATTATTGAACAGACCAGTTGAAACACAGAATAACAGAAACTTAAAGATGATAGTTTAAATTTTCGTTATTACTGTCACATCTGAACTCTTCTTAAATATACAAATGTGTATCGTTTATCCCAGTAATCCATAGACAGTCCATAAGATCTATAAAATATACTGACGTATTAATTCAGAATGGCTTCTTGAATAGGCTCGACATATTTATCGAATACTTCACAAAGCAGCATACAAATATCGTACATATACACCTATCCATATACATAGATACATTATTTTACGCAGTTACTCGATTCTCAGACATAATAAGACAAATACGGTACCTGAAATCTATACAGAGAACTATCATCCTTTACGGTGAGTGTCTTGGAGTCATTCACCGGGAAGAAGTAGCCATACTGGCAGAGTTGATTGGCAATATGGACCGCCTCTACTGTCAACATAACAATTTACTTTCATATCTGCCAAAATCGTTGTATTTCACAGATGGCAACTAATCACGTGCAACTTTTCTCTAGTCTCTGCCACATTGCACGTACGTCGCGTGACGGGTAACAATTAACACACAACCAGTGATTCGGAGCGAATATTTGGTGTAGCGCATGCTTTTCCAACATAAAAAGGCTACATCATTGAACAAATTGACTTATTTTTCTTCCTCAAATCCCTCTAAAGAGGAGTCTTTGTAGCAAACAAGTAATGGGCTTAAGCGGGTTTGATCGTATCCTTTTGTGTTGCCTCTGACGGTCAAAATTCAACGAAAAGGCAGTAAGTACAAAAAGTGATAAGAAATTTTCAAGGGTGATTCTGCGGGACCAAATAAAAGGAAGATTAAAAGTGATAAAATTGCGATTGCGATTTTCTTTTTTAATTATTAACACTTAAGAAGTCTCCGAGCCTTGGCAATGTCATACCGTGAGCTACAAAGTAGATACATACTATGCAGAGCTGCAAAGATTTGTTGCGAAAGGAATAGGGGTCTGATTGGGTCATATCCCCATAAGTCCACCTTCTCTAACATAATAATAGAAATAGGGCACACGTATTGTCATTTTTAGTCGAACGCGACAACATTGACGAACCGGATCATATAGCACCGCGTAGCGGAATATTCGGGCGGTGCAAGTGAAATACTCCTCTTGCCCCTGTGCTGTCCAGCGAGAAATATTTCCACCTCTACATAGAATACTATGCAGAGCTACAAAGATTGCGCCCAGGACGGCACAGGAGCCCTCCTCCGAGGTCAGGGCGCAAGTCGAGGCGCGGGAAGGGCTGCGGAAGTCATACAAAGTTTCCGCGGCCCTCCCCAGCACACTTGGCGAGGATCACTCCCCGGGGGAGGAAGGCGGGGTGTCTTTGGAAGATTTCCCCCGCGTCAAAAAAAAAAAGGACGGCACAGGGGCAAGGAGAGTAAGCCGCACGCTCCGCCTTTGTGCTCACGTTCACGCGATGTACTAGTAGATGTGACCGTTTCGGCCAATAATAAAAATGCCTCTGATCCAACTTTATGAGTGTCTCAATACAACCAATGAAACCATCATTCCTTCCACGCGCAATCCTTCCAGCTCTGCTAGTACTTATAAAGGAACATCCCGGAGTGCTGATTCCGTTCAATGTGGAAGAGAGCAGATAAAAAAAAGTACTTGTCAAATATTTTTCTGAAATTTATCACATATTCAAATTTCAGAAGAATTGGGAATGTTCACTTGTCAGATCAGTAGGTGAGGTTGTAATAATTGTCACCTCATAAAAGCTCTGATAAAATCTTCATCAGTATGCTCAGGAAGATTTTAGGTGATTATTGAGAAATTTCTGTGACTGAAAAGAGCGCCTCAATCATAATTCTATTATTCTTGATTTTCATTTTATTTTGTCATGTAGAATTATCAATTAAAAGCTCTCCGCTACCATTTAAACGTTGCCGAATATTTTTCATGTATAAAATTATTACAACGAAAATAATGTGTAATGGAAAAAATGCACCATTGAAATATTATATCAAAATAGTTGCAACAAAATGTATGATAATGGTAATAGTTTAGTATGAATGTACAAGGTGTTAAGAAAACCAGGATTAGGGAATGTAGATTACTCAGCATAATGAGCAACAAATTTTTAGGTAATTGTTGCATTGCAATCAATTTCTAAGGATTTATGAGTCATAAATATTTTAATGCGATAACATGTTTGTGTATAACTACAATATGTTCAGTAACTGTTAATGAAAACATTAAAAAGAAATTGATTGTAGTGAAATATTTGTAAAGAAATTCTGTCAGTGTACAGATTTGTAGGAGTTGAGGAACAATTTGAGGGACCAAGCGGTACTGAATCCGCGACCTCCGGCCGGGCAAGGCAAGACGACTCTGCACGCCTATGCGACAAGGCGTCCCCTCTTGGCTTTCCTCACCGCTATTGCTCATTTTGATGGGTATGGAGGTCCCCGATCCCACATTTGGCCATCCCTGCGCTGCATTCGCTCCCGAATGTCCTTAAGCGAACATCAAAACTTTCTCTCTATCACTATCCTTCTCAAAACATT